>NC_089254.1:50897344-51067344 GCF_963930625.1 Muntiacus reevesi | reverse complement strand
AAAGCTATTGAAAGAAACATGGCTTACCCTTGTCATTTCACTAGTTCAGTTTGCAATGAAAGGTTTTTGTCCATGAACACTTGGCAAATCTTACTTCAAAAAAACAAAAAAAAAAACAAGGATGTACCTTTTCCTATAGAATTCATGTATGAACAGTGTGTCACTGCTGTTGGATGTAAAAATGTATATAAAATCATTTCATTCACTTGATTACATTTCTGAAGTATAAATAAAAAATCTGATACTTTTGGACCCATTTATAACCCCTAGGATTTTATTCTTTCGGAGAGACTATCTTCCTTGCCAGAACCAAGTCATAAATTTGTGTACACATATCCCATAAATTGTTTAAATCATTTCCTTAGGAATTGAGGATTCATAAACCAAACCATACTCAAGTTCAATCAATAAAAACGGCTCTGTTTGTCAAATACATTCCATTAAAAACTATCTTCAGGTTCAAATTGGCTTCCTCACATAATCATCTCATGGTCTCATGTTTTTACTCTAATAGAATTTGACATTTAAATTCTAAATTAAAAAGGCAGTGGTGGGGGGGTGGTCTGTGATGAGTTTCCTGTTTTTAACTTTTTCATTTTATCTGTTCTTTTTTGCCTCCAAGTATCAGTCCCACCCATGGTATCCTGCCCTGATTCAGGAGAATGTACAAGGAAAGTGTAAGTAGCTTTCTAAGGGGAAGCTTCTTAGGCCTCTGGGAACAGACCCAGACCCTTCTAAGTGGACAAGACAAGCAAGCTAGGGCCTTTGCAGCAGGAAACTTTGCCTTTTTCTTGAACCTCAACATGCATTCCTAAATCTCCCATTATCAGAAAAAAAGGAAATTATTGTGTTGAGTATATTTTTACTTTATGCATAATTTACTAGTATCTGTCATCCCAATGAAAGAGTACCTTGACTGAAGAACTTTCCACAGGATAAAAATTGTTTTAAAAGAAATGTGACCATGAGATTAACTTTTTGAACCTTCGGGTTCATTTTTCATTATTGATTATTGAAAGTAAATGTCCCAACCCAAAGTATTTTGTTAACTTAAGACAACATTCCCATGGAGAGCAGAGGTGAACATAAAGAAGAAAAGGAAACGAAAAGAAATTTTTAACAGTGTTCCCACTCTGACCAGACATTTGAAACTTGACTAGTTATATGATTCTCTTCTCAATCACCTGCAAATTCTCTTGTGTTCAGTTTAAGAGGATCTGGGGAGACCGTGAAGAGTAGCTTACGTGTTCCTATAATACCACCTGGGAAGCTTATGGGAGGGACAGCCCTTAAGCCACTGTTATCTTCCTCTCTTTGGAGGCAGCCCAGAACCCTAGAGCCATGAGGCATGTGATAGGTGGGAGGGAATATGGCTTCCTTCTTACTTCTTTATACTTAAATGACACGATAGAAAATGCAGTTAATAAAACTGGGCTTCCCTGATGGCTCAGCTGGTAAAGAACCCACCTGCAATGCAGGAGACCCCGGTTTGATCCCTGGGTCAGGAAGAACCCCTGGAGGAGGGCATGGTAACCCACTCCAGTATTCTTGCCTGGAGAATCCCCATGGACAGAGGGGCCTGCTGGGCTACAGTCCCTGGGGTCTCAAAGAGTTGGACACAACTGAGCAACTAACACTTAACTAAATAGAAAAGGCAACATTTAGAAGTTACCATTCCTCTTTGATCAAATGTGCTGAAAAAAGAAGTTATAAATTTTAAAAATAACATTTCTGCTAAATAGAAAGTTATTATGATTACATATTCACCTATCCTCCACAAATCAAAAAATTAAGCATATTTGGGGGAAAGAAAAACAGGAAAATTGAGGTGAGCACCAAGCAGAGAATCCTTGCACTTGAACTCTGTACTGACATTTAAATGTTCTACTCAATGACCTTCATCAGAGAAAGGACCTCAGCACAGTAATCCATAAGAAATCAAATCAACAGAACCTCAATAGAAACATTTCACCTGGAGGTATTAGTCCTAGATGTTAAAAGTCTTAGAACAATAACAAAAGCTTGCTACAGATGCCATGCATTTATTTAGTTTTGGCCTCTTTGGTAGTAGAGGTAAGCTCAAAGTTAATAAAAAGGAAAAAATTTGCAAAAAATTTTATGAAATCATTTTACAGATCAAACTGGCTTCACTATCAGCCATGAAAAGCTATGTGAATCTCATGAAATAATCCCATATCTAGGTTATCTCCAATTCCTGACACCTGGTTTTCATGGCTATGTTCCCACTGAATGTCAATTTAACATTCATTCTGAAGCAAAATCAGTTCTGTTTGGTACTGGCAATATTTATTTCCCTTGCCTTTTCCCATCATTTTAGAAATAACCTTATAGTAATCTCTACCATAAAATGGAAATATTTCATTAATATTCTTCCCTGCATAAATTTAAAGCTGTTATTAATGAGTAATATATGTGTCAGTCATTTTGCTGAAGGTGCCATCTTGGGCAGATAATTATGACTCTCCTAATTTTTTAACAGGGATATTCTGGAAGTACAATTGTTATTCCAGCATTTAGAAACATCACTGGGTCTCTTTAAGAGCACTTATGATACATAAAATTTGAGAGATGGTCATATTGAGATCACACATCTAAAAAGAGGCTTCAGTCCTTTTAGAACAAGTTAAATGACATATCAGGTTTATTTCTAAGAAACCTATTCAAAATCAGGAGGAAAAAGCTTTTATATGCTCACAAGCTCAGAAATTATGGTTTGAACAAAAGAGAATTTATTTTCTACAACTCCAGTCTCAGGTAAGCCATGATATTGAAGCCCATTAGGAGTAAATACCTGAATATGGATAATAAGGCCATGTCTTCAATTCAGGTAAATGTGCCATAACCTGCTAGTGACTTCTGCCTTGAGAAAAGTAAAGGTGGTAGGACATAAGGTCCACAGATTTGCCAATCCTTGTTTGGTTCCTCAATGGCAATGAACTATGAGAAGTGTTTACATTGTTAGCCAAAAACCTGAGAGCATTATTGGTGTATAAAATCTAGAAGTTGGGGATAATTCCACACTGGAAACTTTGGTGCTAAAATAGTTTAAGTGAAAAGTGCCATTGGTGAGAATATTACATTTGGTAAATTCTGATGAATAAATACTGCTCTCTGTGCTTGGTAGGCTCTCAGAGTAGAACTTTCCACCTTCTTACTTTTCTTCCACTGGGACATGGGTTTCTTAAGTCAACTGGGCAGGGTCAAGGTGAAGATGCTAGATGTGAAGCTTGATTTCATTGTGGCTCTCGATGTTATCGCCCAAAAATGTTATTTATATTCAAGAGTTAAACTTTTTCCACCCACCTCCCAGTCCCAAAAATGAGATGATGTTATAAGGACCTCACAAAATTCTTCATCCTTCTGTGAGGATTAAGTTTCTAAGAACTGTTGGAAGAGAGCCTGCTCTAGGACTCAGGAATTGTGTAAACCTTACAGAAAATGATCACACAACTCTAAATAACAGTACAGGTAAACAGACTTGAGTGACTAAGGGTTGAACAAGGATAACTCAAACAATATAAGCAAAAGGTAATTCATTTCGTCTCTTACTGCCTTTCTAAACTTTAACAGGGCAATCTGCTGTGCCAGAATAGAACTTGTGCAGGTTCCATGGTGTATCAGCTCACTCTTGAATAATAAACACTTGTATTGTCATTTTACATCATAAAATGCCCTAATAAGACATTTAGAACACAGTCTCATGTTTTAGTCGAAACTCTGAACTTGACTTTGGGTGACACCTTCTACCCAACTCTAAATCAGGTTTGTGACAGGTTGGAGCCAGGCTGTGGAGACCATGGTCCTTCTCTTTTGCTTTGTTGCCCTGCCCATCTCCCCATTCACGATTGCACTGTCTGGTCAGCAGGGTCACGATGGAAACATTCTCACAGCCATTTCCCAGCGACAGGCTGGCAGGACCACCCCAATTTTTCCAGCAAAGTCACTTACCATTCTCTAGCTCTCCCGGCTGGGAGGCAGGCTTGAGTCCAGTTAGAATTACTTTTCTCAAGTGTGGGTCAAGCACCAGACCTTTTGGTCTCCCAATTTCAGGGAACATATTCAGAAGTTCTTAGCTTAATCTCCTGGAGGAAGCCCTCTAACTAGGCTTCGACTGAGAAGGCAGCAGCCTTCCCATCCGGAAGAGGCAATAGTCATCTCCGCCCAAAATCTCTTTACCAATCTCTTAATGAAAACTTAAACGTGAGCATCCTATTAGAGGAGCACATTAGGGACTGGATACACTTTCTAGAACAGATATTTCTAATTCAGGAGCTGATTGCAGAAAGAGGAATGCCCATTCCTAAACTCGGTTGCGAGCAATCAGGGCTAATCCACCACGTGTACCAGCCGCCCGCGGAGGCCGAAGCGGTCCCAGAATCCTCTGTCCGCCGGCGCAGCAGGGTTTCTCTCCCCAACTCCGTGGGTCTCAGCTCTCGGCCTCACAGGGATACAAGGAGACAAACAAGGAAAACTTCTTCAGGCGTTGTCTAGCTTTGCATCAGTTTCCAGGAGGGCCGAAGCTTAACTTTGAAGATTCTGAGAACCAGAGGAATTAAGAATACAGTCGTCTTGTATCCAGTGTCATGGATAGCTACTTAAAATCTCCTGGACAGAGTCTGCAGATATATATTTTGAAAATCTTACTCTCAGAATTTATTTCAACTCTTTCAATAAAGGTTAGAGTTTTTAAAAGAAGAAGAAAGAAAATGGTGGCTCTCACTGCCGGAGCGAGGCAGAAGGAGCACGGGAAGATGGCGCCGGCCCCGGGCCTCTAGGCGGGCATCCGCAGGTGCCCACACACGGGATGCCTGTCCCTCGGGCCGACGGGGCAAGACCAGCAAATGAGCCTCCTTCAGCCTGGACGCCTCTCCTTTAGCCGTGTGTGCGCCGCACCCTGGAGCAGGTGAGTCTGCGAGCAGACGCGAAGCCCTTCAAGAGCTGTCTCAGTTCATTGCGGGTCCATGGATGCCAGAGCCGTTGGCTTGCTTTCTTTCTTTTTAATTTTCCTTCCCTGGGAGGCAGCATTTTAAAAAATACTTTTATTTACTTATTTATTTGGCTGTGCTGGGTCACAGTTGCAGCACTCAGGGTCTTCCACCTTCCTTGTGGGGCATGTGGGATCTAGTTCTGGGACTAGAGAGCAACCTGGGCCCCCTGCGTGGGGGCGGGGAGTCTTAGCTGTCGGACCACCGGGACAGACCTGCTGGTTTCCAAAGATGGATTTTTGTAGGGTTCTCTCTCGGCTGCAGGTCTGAAGAGCCTCTGCCCAGGAACTGTTTTCGGAAAATTCTTATGTCATCTTACTTGATGCTTGCAAGCAGCCTGTGAAATTTACCCGTTTATCAGAAGGGGGGTTGAGAGTTGGAAAGGTATATAGTGACATCAGAAAAACAAACAAAACTGGATTCAAATGTAGAGCTTCGGTTTTTCCACAGCTTCTTACATGTGAAGTGTGACTTTGGTTTTGCACGTGGAGGCATTTTAAGGAGGGAATAATAAATCCACATGGAAGTTAATATTCTGAAGTGCTAAAGTTACCTGGATTACAGAAACATAACATGTAGTATCTGCATAAAGCAATTGCAAGAGCAAGTGTTTTGAGACCTAATTTCTGTATTTCTACAACAGACATGGCTGTTTGCAAGTTTCTTTCTTTGTGGTCTGCTTAATTTTTCAAAGGAGTGAAGGCAATAACACGGATCCATTTTGTTTGTTTATTTGTTTATTTGTTATTTGTTTATTTATTTATTTTGTTTATTTATTATTATACATTTTGTTTGTTTATTTGTTTATTTATTTGTTTATTTGTTTATTTGTTTGTTTATTTGACTCCCAGGTGTCAATGGGCAATACCTTTGAAATTAGCAACACAATGTGGAAATCTTAGTGGAGACTCTGATAGGTTATCAGAAATATTTGGAGACTAGTTTATTGGTATTATTTTGGACATTGAGTCTCATCGCATGCAATTTCAGGTGACTTAGATATTAAGCCAATACCCGTCAAAGGCCTCCTTGAAGAAATGTCTCTCGAAGTCAGGGACTCCTTGTCTTGTTATCAATACTCAATACTAACTGTGGCTAGTACTCAGAGGTACTCAGTACAGTTAATCACATTTAAATGGAGTGCTTTAAAGCAAA
The DNA here is from genome assembly GCF_963930625.1 of Muntiacus reevesi. Lineage (NCBI taxonomy): Eukaryota > Metazoa > Chordata > Mammalia > Artiodactyla > Cervidae > Muntiacus > Muntiacus reevesi. The sequence goes on along the minus strand of NC_089254.1, from coordinate 51,061,183 downwards.
CATGTAGGCTTAAAAAAAAAAAATCAGAATACGTTTTATTACTAAAACTTCTTTTATTATCCACTGCGTTTCCTTTTCTCCTTTTTATCTATTTTATGTGCTGTCTGGAGGTATAATAAACCTTGGATCAGTTGGCTAGCTTAATTGAAAAATGTTTTGAAATGAAAAGTTGAAAAGCAAAACAAAATATATTGAAAACCATTTCCATTCCAATTTCTTCTGTTAGTTCAGTTGTAAGAAATGGAGAACAAAAGCATTACCAACCAAGGCTTTTAGCGAAAACATAATTGCTTACACATCCAAATACATTAGCCAAGTTTGCTACACGCAATTAGGCAGCCAATTGTGTTGAAAATATGCTTGCTCATTCAGTGGAGACCACACCCCAGGGCTCGCTCACTCACTCTTCTTCAGTCCTTAAGTTGGGTTAGCACTAGCCCATTCTCATTAACCACTTCTTGGAAAATATAATGGGGCCACCAGTAGTAAGAATCATTTGGGTCCAAATAAAAGACCTAATGTCTTCAACTAACCCCACCTTGGTTAGGCCAGGAAAGTCTCCCTCCAGTGTTTCCTAAGAACTCAAGTAGAGTCATTCTATCAAAGGGTGCCAGTAATTAATGAAAGTTGTATGCCAGGCACTGTCAAAAGTGCATTATGTTTAAAAATGTATAATGTCAGAGAAGTGGATCAAATTCTACATTTTTTTTTTAGTTTACATGTGACATGAAAAATAGTTCAATTTAAAAGAGAAACAGGGTCATATTGTGTCTCAGGTACATTTCCCCATTCTTGTTTCTCTACCTGAAGTTAATTTAGTTTTCAATTCTCAGGAAAATGTGTTGGTGACTTGGAAACCTAGCTTTCCTTGTCTTGAAATTCTTTTCTAACCATAACACCAGTTTTTATTTTGAAATGGTCTTAAATACGGCACAGCTATTATACATTCCTTAATTTCACCCCAAATATCAAAGTAAAGCAAGATCATCTTTTCTTAGTTTTCCCCTGAAAGTATAGAGAGAAATATTTTACAATAGCTGAGCTTTAGGTATTCAGAAGACCCAAGATGGCAGGTGAAGGTAACTGTCCCATTCTTTGGTTGAATAGAATTTACCTATCTAATAGCCAATTACTTAACACGTCATCCTTTAGGATCAATGCAGAAGTGTTGGGATCAACTATGTGTTGGAAGTTAGTTCTCCTGGGATAAGTGCTAAAAGTTCTCATTGCCAGCAGGCTACCACATAAAATGTAGGCGATGAAACCGAGGTGCTAGCTAGTCAACTAAATGTAAAGAGCAGCATGCCTTCCACTTAAGCAACAACTTCCTTTTTTAAGTTTTTCCTGGACTGTTTGATTTCCTGACTGTCACTACCCTGGACAAAGCTGAATGCAAAAACTACGCATGTGCATGTCAAGCTAACTTGGTTTCTGTATTAGTTTGTTTTTGCTGCTCTAATGAATTAACACTAAGTCAGTGGCTTAAAACAGCACAAATTTATTGTCTTATATCTTCTCATCACAGGTCTCAATGAAGTAAAATAAGGGTATTGACAGGGTTGTGTTGTCTTCTGGAGGCACTAGGAGAAAATTTATTTTCTGATTTGTAATAGCCTTTAGAAGTCTCTCACATTCCTTGGCTTGTGGCCTTCTCCCTCTGTCTTCAAGCAAGCAAAAATAGATCAGGTCCTCACATCACTCTGCCCTCCTCTGTTTCCTTCTTCCACTTAGAAGTATCCTTGTGATTATACTGGATAATATATGTATTAAGATAATCTAGAATAGTCTCTATATTTTAGGTGTAGCTAACTGTCAACCTTAATTCCATCTACAGCCTTTGCTGTAGAAACTAACAAATTCATAGGTTCCTGGAATTAGGATGTAGACACCATTATTTTCCCTACCAGAGACTCATTTTCATTTCGACTGATAAAAATTAAATATTTTCAACTAAAAGTTCTGAAAGCTACCTGTAGACAGTAAAGAGGAAAAACGTTTCTCTCAGCCAAGTCCATTTGTTGCTCATACCGTTATCTTTAAATGTCTCTGCTAGTAGCAGACAGATTTTTAAGATTCAGTGATCTCTGGTTCCATATTGTCTGTGTTCGAACTTCACTGAGCCCCGTTCCTCCCCACTTGCCTTTGTGTGGGCAGTGCAGCTCTGCTGTCAGTAACGAGCCCCTCTGCCACAGAGCAGACCTTTTGAAGAGTACCTACTTTTCATCATGCCAAAGGATGAGCTCACGCACGCTCATACTCGCCTTTGTTCCCTCCAGGCTTCCATACCTCATGAGTTGCCTCTTTGCTTTCAGGGGGAATCAAGGTAGCAGACCTCAACAGCATTCTGTTTCAAGGGTTGAGGAGAGGCAGCAGCGAGGGGATTTAGGTTATAGCCAATGACCACCTCTTTCCTGGGTTTGCCCTCACAGCAGCTGGAGGGCTTGGAGGTGCTAAGCCCTCTGATTTAGAACTACACAGGTCTGAAGGCTGAGCATTTTCTATGAAGGGCCTTCATCTTTGGAATTCCCTCTCCAAGGCTATTGACCTATATGGCCTGAAGTAAATTCTGTCTCACTAGTAAAGTGGATTTCACAGTTAATGTGGCCAAGCTGATTTGGATTATTTATTTCCAATGTTAGCCACAGTTGTAGAACTCTCAGATGTATGCAGGAATTGAATGCATCTTTAGAAATCTCAGGAACGAATAGCACTCTCTGAGACACGAGAGGGATGGGTCATAATCTTCTTTTTGTGTTGCCTGTGACTTGCTCTAATACCAAATTGCAACCTATCCTCTGTGGTGATTTCTTCCATGTTGTGTTTTGTCAAGCTAACCTATCTGACCCATTCCTATGTTTGATTACTTGACAGCAAATGAATGACAGAAAATGTAAATAAAGCACACGGTATATCTGCATATGAAGTCAGCTGTACCGGCCTGTGTGGGGGACTGGAGTGGGGTGGACCTGAAGGAAGTTATTAGCTCTCCAGCAGGGGCAAAGAGAAAAGCCAGTTCTGTCAAACATGAATGTTGAAACAAAAGGAAATCACCCCGTCCCAGATGCTCTGGGCTGAATCTGCCTTCCTGGGGTCTTATTCTGGTTCAGAGATAGCTCTGTCCTTGAAGTGCTCTCTGTTGAGTGACACTAGTCCATGGTATCAAGTAGTGTTTAAAATACCTAGATTAAAAGCCTTCTGCATTTAATGTCTCAGCTCCAACAGGTATATAAACCAAAATGAACTTGCAAATTTCATTGAAGCTTTATCCTCTAGCCCAGGCTAGTCCCTAATGTCACAATTTCCACATTCCTGACAAAGAATCTTTTACTCTAACCAAGTTCCCGCACACAGTCGGCAGCTGGCCCCTCCAGCGGGGGAAGGTGACTTTCGTGGTGTCCTCGCTCGTGCGGGGGTGCAGGTTAACACATCCTCCTTGCGCAATGAGGGGACTAATATTCTGTGCTTTGTTCAAAGCTCTGAAGGATCAATGTATGACATGTGATACTCGAATTGATGCTATTCCAGTCCTGAAAGGGAACTCCAGTTCCCTTCCAAGTGGAAGAGGTGAGGGGATTTGACTCTTGGCTCAGTACTGCCTGAGTAAATACTTTTTTTTACATCAAATTTCAGCCTAATATGGTTTGAGGTTTCAATTAAAGCAGGTAGGTAACAGGTATTCTTATAGATTTGTTCTAATGTGAAATAGATCATGGATTTCAGGTACATTTAGACCAAGCAGTGCAGTTTTTTTTTTTATAAATTCAGTGGGTGTTCAACAATATGTGGCCAGTGTGTTCATTAGCCTGGCCCCCATCTCACAGGGAGCCCACTTCCGGTCAGGGTGCTCGTGGAAAAGTCCTGGCAGTTGTTGCATCACCAGCAGAATTTGTGCACTTAAGAGGTGGTGTATTTGTAGACCCCGTGACTCCTACCTACTGAGTAGAATGGGTACAATTGCTTTGACACAGGAAATAGAAGCATTGGTCTCAGTGTCCAACTCTGCTGTTCTCTCCTAAGCCTCCACATTAGAATAAAGTGGGCCTATGAATATAATAGTAGGTGAGGTGGTCAATGATGGCTGAACTCAAGCAAGTTCAAATTGGACTTGCTCAACTGAATGAATCTGCTCAAGGCCCAGCAGTGAGTTGAAGGTCCTCTTCTTGGGAAACAGTTCTCTCCTTGAGGACAGGAAGAGAATGGTGACTGTCCAGGCTGTTCTCACAGCTTGGTGACCTCAGCATTGGACCAGATGGGGTCTGCGGCTCGTATACCTGAAGAAAGCCATTCAGTATACACTGAGTCCTGATGGCCTAAACAGTACAGGATTGCTTTGATGTTTCTTTCCCCAGCTTTATTGAGATGTAATTGGCAAGTCAAATGGTAAGATATTTAAAGTGTACAACATGATTCACATGCATGTTGTGAAAGGATTCCCTCACTTAAGTAACACATCTGTTGATTGATTTCTTTTGTATCCTAACCCACCAGTCCCAGTGCAGTCCACCCATGATACCCTGACTCTGCTCACTCTGGCCCCTGCCACATGCTTACCCAGTGCCTGATCACATCTGCGGTTCATCAGGTCCCATGTAGCTGAACTGACATGCTACAAAGCATGTGCAAAACATGTCTAAACCACCCTTTAGGACTTTATTTCTTGTTAATTAGCAAACTTCGGCTTTCAATGGTGACCAACCAAGATTTTTTTTTTTTTTTTTTAAGAAAGTGTTCATCTTATGTATACAAGACTTACAAGAACAGCCTGGTATGCTGTTGGCTTTGTCCTGGCAACTAAAATCAGTCCCCAGCATTCATCAGGGTATCTTGCTCTCAGCTTTCACTACTGTATGTAATCCACTTCTATATTTTATGTAGAGAGATTTATTTTGGTGTGTCCTGGAGTCATGATGAATCCAGAACCATGGTTTGAAACATGTTCTATTAACTCCATAGTCAGTATTTTCTGCTTTGACAAGTTCCACCATACCCTCACATGATCCTCTCCATATAAAGGAATCGTAGTGTTCATTTCAACCTTTTTTGTGTGACTAGATCCCCCTGTTACTTGAATCATGTTGCAACTCAAAGTTTTCCTCTCTCATGTCTTTTAACTTTCTTTGCTTTTAACAAGGTTCCGACAACTGGGTAGTATTTCTACAGTGGTCTCATTAGTATCTGGTTCAGAACTGGGAAAATTTCCCCTGGTTTTTATACTCTATATGCATTTATTTTATTTGGAATACTTTATTGCATTATCTTATTGTAATTAGACATTGGGCTAAAACTTAGGCATTTTCTCCTCCATAATTTTGGGACCTTTGCTTGCATCTTTGTCAAATTATCATTGAGAATGCAGTCAGGAAGAGAGATTTTGTCCTTAGCTTTCTCCACCTTTCTCCATGTGGTTTTGCTGACCAAGTCACAGTTGATTTAATTTCCCATCGTACGTTGAAATTAGCTGCAGCTCCTCCACATTCTCCATTCACCTTCTAACCCCTTAAAGCTCTATTTCTGTAGTACGATTATACAGTTGTTCAAATGAAATGAATCAGAAATGAATCAGGTCATTCAGGTTGTATCTACACAAATAAACACTGGGCTGGGAGTTCAGCTACAGAAAGAAGTTCTAAGCCATAGATTTTGAAAATGGACACCATCTTTTTCTCCTTGGATCTTGATTGGGGAAGCAAAAATGGCATGATTCCTGATTGTGTTTTTCACTGTATCCAGTTCAGATCTACCTGCTCCATTTTAGCATCCTTGTTTTGTTTTGTTTTCCCTCTAGGTTCTTGTGATGATTCCCTAAGTACTGGGGTAAAATCTTTAGGTTAAAGCATACACCTAAATTTGGCATGCGTAGGACTTAGCTGCAAATCACCTCAATTACCACAAATGTACAGCTATTGGCAGCGGATTGAGTTTTTAAAAAAATATATTTAATAAGATAAACAGCAGCTTATTCTCAGTAGAAATTTTTCCTTAAAGGAACCTTTAAGTGAATGTAATTCTGATATTAATATGCCTCCTAATGGGACAAGGGCTTCCTGGTGGCTCAGTGGTAAAGAATCCATCTGCCAATGCAAGAAGGTGACAGGAGACATGGGTTTGATCCTTGGGTAGGGGAGCTCCTCTGGAGAAGGAAATGGCAACTGATTCCAGTATTCTTGGCCATGGGTAGTTTGGTGGGCTGCATTCCATGGGGTCACAATAGACTCCCACACGACTTAGTGACTAAACAAGAGTGACCAGAGGGAGGAGTCTTTCTGGCCCCTTGGATGTGCACTCCTGTTGGAACCCCACGTCAAACTTTCTGGAGTCAAGGGTGTCTGCCTCGAGGAGGGGCTGAGACATGTGATTACTAGTTCTCTGTGCCCCAGATACTTGGAATGACTTTATAGAAGTCCAGAGAATAAAAATTCATAAACCTATTAAAGTTCAGGGTTGAAGTAAGGGAGTAGAATGGACATAGCTGACAAAAAATGAGTGCCTGGGAAGGGTTATTATGATGGATAAATCGCAGTGGAGAGAATAATAAGTTATGGGTCAAAGAAAACAAAAGCAGTTTTACATAGCAGTTTCCTAGAGTGGGTAGGTAAGGAAAATGGGACTGGGGGAAGGGGCAGGAACCATTAGAAGGACTGAAGCATTAGCTGCAGAATGTCTACAGGGACCCGTGCTGCTCACACTCATCTCTAAGCCTGCTGCTACTGTCGTGCTGTTGGTCTCCAGACTGAGATCAGAAAGATAGCCTCTGATATAATAGTCTACCAACTGTTTCTATCACATAACTTTTAGAAACAACACTTTCTCAGTCTAGTTCAGATACACTTATTTTTCTGAATTACATATTTATATGCTATAGTAATGTATCATTTAGAGTATATCACACAAAATAGAAATTCTTTAAAAAGATGAGAAAAAAATCGAAATAGAAATCCTAATACAGTCCTCCTTCAATTAATATTATAATCCATTTCTGAAAATGAGATGTTCTGTGTGAAAATATTAATCATGAGGATATTCTCATTGTTTAACAGAATAATTATAATGTATCAACTCAAAACTTCCAACCAATTTCTTGAAATGTAACTAAAACATAGTAAACTAACTACATATAAGTAATAAATTCTTAAAATGTAGAAGCCTGAAAATAGCACTTCCTGATATCTGAAAGATGTAGTTACTAACAAATAGCTGCTTTTAGTACAGTAACATGTACTCATCTTCACTGTATAGATGCTCTTCAACACTTAAAAGCTTAAAAAAAATCTATGCATGAGTCTAAGATCTTACCAATTATAATCAAACATATCTCAAGACATTTCCATCATTTGGTTTAAAATGCATTGAGATTGGGGGATTTAAATATTTTTTTTTTTTTTTTTAATATTGGCCAAAAAATGTTGTATTGAGAGAGATGAATGTTTCTGAAGACTGGGTATTAAAAGAGGCATTCTGCCAGAATATATTGACTGGGGAGGCTGTGCCTCTGTTTTCTTCCATAATCTCAAGAGAGCAACTTGTATTCACTGAGGTGAAGTAACCACTTTGCAGGCTACCACTTTCTAAAGACACAAGGTGGTCTACCAAGGAAGCTAGTGTTGGAATTGCCATGTCAGATCAGGGCCTTGATCTTGTTAGTATTGGTTAGCCTAGAGGATATCCATATACCCTCAGGTGAAATCTGCCCATCCCCACACCTTGCCCACATACCCAAAACTGGCAATAAATTCTCTCTTTCGAAGAAGAATGTGAGTCACACATAGAACTCAGGACAACCAGTGACAGTGACCTCACTTGGTCATTCATTCATTCAGTCAGCGCATGAGGCCAAAACCATACATTAGCCATCACTTGAGGACAATTGGCAGCATAAAAAAGAAAGAGATGAGTGAGTGAAAACAGTAAACTCTAGACAATGAATGCCTTCAGGAAGAAAATAGTGTTTTTTAAAAAAAATTACTATCTTACAGAAAGTGAAGAAAATAGTGTTTTTTTAAAAGTTACTATCCTATAGAGAGTGAAGAAAATATAGTATCCATTTAACAAGAAGAGACTGCTAAGAAAAAAGATAAATCAGAATTAAGAGAGTTGATGAAAAAGCACAAATTACAAAAACAAATCAACAAAAAGGTTAAAAGAAAAAAAATGAATCATACAGAATAAAAGGGAAAAGAGGAAGAGACATAGATATAAAATGAGAAAGAAATTCAAGGGCATAGAAGGTAATTCAAGAAATAATAGATGAAATATTTGTTTATGTGTAATTTCTTGTATATTAAAATACTGAGAGAATAGTTTAGAACTGTTTTTCATTTGTTCATTTGAACAGGGAAGGGAGATGATTTTTTTCTTGATTTGAACTGTAAATCTTCCAGGACAGAAGCCTAAGGATCTCTAATTCATATTAAGAGGGTGAAGGAGAAATTAGGAAAGAAGACAGACAACTCTTTTACTTTTTTCATTGTTTCTGTGCCTGCTGTTAACCCTCAGGTTAGTGAGGAATATTCTAATTTCTAGAGGAAAGTATCCCATTCTATAGTCTGAGGAAGAAACAGAACTGTTGAGGACAAACCCAGCAACCTGTGCAAGGATTTCATTTGCTGTAAAGAAACCAGGATTTATTGGTGCGGGTCAAAGTCGAAGGCATTTCATGGTAGATATATTTAATCAGAAATGTGCTCACTAATGTTCCAGGTGCCCATTTAACTCTCTGCTTGGTCACCTTACCAGCTCAGTCTCTAACCACTATTATCCAGGAAGGATGATTTAGCTCTCTGGGGAGGCAAAAATTTTTCTCTGGCGTTTGACAAGACAGTGCAGGGCCTGAAGGGAGTGTCTATGAAATATCATGGGCCATGCAGATCACAGCCCAAGGAGCAGAGTGTGATGGAAGCTGCAGGAGTCTGCTCCCATTCAGGGCAGTTCCAGGCTGGCTGTGCTGGTCCTGGGTGTCATCCTGGAAGGAGGGATGTCCCTGCAGAAGCCGGGTCAGTTCCAGGACAGGCCTGGAAGTCTAAGTGGGCCTTAGACTTAGAGACCTTAGAGACCACCCACAGTTGTTTATGGTTATTGTAAATCATGGGAGGGTCCAATTTAATCTCCCTAGGGCCCCCTCCCCCACCAACAGGGCCACAACTGAAGGAGCCTTGAGATAAGACAAAAATATATGGCTGGCTAAATATATAGCATTTCTTCAGTATTAAATTTCAGAGGGTTATACCCCTTGAGAGATCTGAGTTTTCAAGTTCTCAGGAAATGAAATGTGTGATGTGCAGTAAGACTTATTTAAACCATTTTTTTGGATACATTTGATTAAACAATTAGAGCATTTTATTACCTATAGAGTAATTGTTACAAATTTAATAATTTATGATCTACTCTTACATATATTAATATAAATTATAATAAAGACTATCACTTCTCCATATAAACAGTATCCTAAATTATGCTGCCTAGATTTGCTCGTATTTAGGATTTGCCTTATAATGATGAGTTTTTGCCACCCTAAACCTATTTGACTGGTTAATACAATGAGACTGTTTAATATTTTAAAGGAAAAATACAGCATTTAGAAAGAGCTTTAGTTTTAAAGCAACAGATCTTACAAAAACATTATTCTAACTCCATAGTCCAATTGCTCTATAATGAATAAATATGCTATATAGAAAACTGAAGCAATATCAGAATAGTTCTGAGTATATAAAAATGAAAAACTTGTAAGAATGGTATGAGATATGTTGAATTGAGAAAAAAAATTATTCCAAACACTTTAATTAAAAGAAATATATAGCAGATTAGCTTTGTCATTACTTTCAGTAATTTTCGAAAAACCAACAAAAACTACATTATAATAATCTTCATTGCTTTAATTTGTTAATTACACTTTACATAAATCAGTTTAAAACAGCTTAATTTGTTTAAGCATGGTAGAGTTTCTAAGAATTCTACAAAAGAATACGAAGAATCACTCGCTAGGTTCATTTAATTTATGTGTGGTCCAAAAATATGTGACAAGTAAGTTAATACAGAGAATATATTATTTAATCATTCAGTGCCCATATATAAAGTTTTCAGATCTCTATCCTCTGAGTGCAAGAACAGCAAAGAAATCAGGCCTAAGAAAAGATATCTAAAGTAGATCTGAATTAAGATATGCCACAGTGTCATACCCATATTTTATTAATTATCACATGCATTTTCTTATTGCATGATAATTTTAGATAATCTAAAAATAGTACATTTATATTGCATCTGCATGAGCAAATGATTTGGGGAACTGATTTTCACCTGAAATAAAAGTCCACACTCATTCTAAAGTCTGAGTCTATTTATAGTAACTTGAATAGCTTCCTCTCAAAATTCAGGTGCCTCTGAACTTCGGAATGTGACCTTATTTTGATGAGGTTTTTACAGATATAATCAGATAAGTTGAATGGGGTCATATTGATTTAGGGTGGGCTCTAAATCCTATGACTGCTGCTTTTATAATTTAATAAAGTTTGAGTGCAAAATCTTTTCTATTAAAATTAGTTTCCCAAGAATAGATACAAAGTCTTACTAATCTTTGTTATTCCTGTTCTCAGCTTTGTTTTGCTTTGAGGTTTTTGTTGTTACTGCTTTTGTTTTGCTTTTGTTTTTGCCACATAGCAGTCATTTCCTTATTTTACAGTAAGCACCCCTGTTTCCTTTTGAGGAATGACCACCCACCCAGTAGATGAAATCTTGCATGGACTATCAATAAGACTCTTTACAAGGAATGGACATGAGAGCCAGGCTAAGCTAGCTGGATTTTGTATCCCAAAACTGAATCTTCAGCAGAATGATACAAATACAGAAGAAGGTTAGAGACAATTTATCCATGTATTGTTCCCTCAGTTTTTACTCTCTGAACACTCAGAAATCCCCTCATTCATTGCTTTTGTAGGCCTAGTTCTTTAGTTGACATTTCATCATTTTGTCAGCTACCCCAGAGCCTTTAAGTAAACAGATTCCTGTTGCTTGCACCCAACAAATCCTAACTGATATCTCCACAAAGTCTTGTTAATTGTTCTGCATAAAATAGCTGCTCAGGGTAGAAGTCACAGTGTTCACAGAATCTACCCTGGCTAATTCAAACAAAGAATTCCCAAGGACTCATGGACACTTTGAGAACGTGGAGAAACATGCACAAGTTTCTGATGCAAAACTGGCCTGGTGAGAAAGTTACTACCGCTCAGGCCAAATGGTGAATGCCAGACAGATCGTTTGCAAATATTCTCCCCATTCCTTAGGTTGCAGTTTCACTGTGTGAATTATTTCCTTTGCTGTACAGAAGCTTTTGTTTGATGTAGTCCCATTTGTCTAATTTTGCCTTTGTTGTTTGTGCTTTTAGTGTTATATCAAAGAAATCATTGCCAAACCCAATGTCAGGAAACTTTCCCCATGTGACTTCTTTTAGGGGTTTTAACAGTTCAAAGTCTTGTGTTTAGAGCTTTAATCCATTTTGAGTTGATTTTTGTGTATAGTAAAAGATAATCATCCAATTTCATTCTTTTACTTATAGATACCCAATTTTCCCAACACCTTTTTTTTAGAAGACTGAGCTATATATCTTATAAGGAACTAATATATCCAAAACATAAGGAATTCCTACAACTCAATAGCAAAAAAGCAAATAACCCTAAAAAATAAAAAAATGGACAAAGGACTAGCTATTTCTCCATGGGAGACATGCAGATGGCCAGTAGGTATATGATGATGCTCAACATCACTAGTCATCAGGGAAATCCAAATCAAACCACATGAGTTGTCACCTTATACCTATTAGGATAGCTGATAAAAAAAAAAAAAATCAAGGAAAGATAGCAAGTGTCAAGGACGTAGAGAAATTGGAATCCTTATACACTTTTGGTAGAAATGTAAAGCAGTGCAGCTCCTGTGGGAAATAACATGGCAGTTCCTCAAACAATTAAAAATAGAATTACCATTTGATCGAGCAATACCACTTCGGAGTACATAACTGAAAGAATTGAAATGGGATTATTGAAGAGATACACACTCCCATGTTCATTGCAGCTTTATTCATAATATCTAAGAGAGGGAGACAACATAAAAATCCACTAACAGATTAATGGATAAAGAAATTGTGGCATATCATACAATGGAATAATACCCAGCTTAAAAAGAGGGGCATCCTGCCATGTAGGACAATATAGACGTGCCTGAGGGACATTATGCTAAATGAAATAAGCCTGTCACAAAAGGACAAATGCTGCATGATTCTTCTTATATTAAAATACTTAAACCCATAGAAACAGAGCATCGAGTTTTGGTACCAGGGGCTTGGGTGTTGTTCCATTGGGTATAAAACTTAAGTTACACAAGATGAATAAGTTCTAGAAACTGTCTTTTACAGCAGCACCAGGACTTCATGCCGTACCGCACTCTTAAATATTTGTTAAAAGTGTAGATCTCATGTAAGTATTTTTACAGCAATAAAAAATAAATGCCAGAAATTTATTTTATTGCACTTGCTACTGCCACAGCCCCAGTACAACTGCTACATGAGGACTTCAACATAATAACCACTAGAAAGCCCTCACAGTGCTGCTGCCATCCAAGTATTCTTGAGCCACCAGGACTAGCAAGACAGACTCAAGCTACAGGCAGCACCTATTTTGTCTATTTGTCAAATGGGGATTTGACCCGACTGGTGAGGTAGGACTCTCTCATATCATGGACATTTCCTGCGTGATATATCAAAGCTGTTAACAAAATGATGGGCAAATAGAAAAAGGGAGTCACCTTGAATCTGACCGGTGTTGGCTACATCAAGTTTTTAGTAAATGGATTGAAAACAAAAGTGTGATCAGTTCAGTTCAGTTGCTCAGTCATGTCCGACTCTGTGACGCCATGAACCACAGCACACCAGGCCTCTCTGTCCATCACCAACTCCTGGAGTTCACCCAAACCCATGTCCATCAAGTCGGTGATGCCATCCAACCATCTCATCCTCTGTCGTCCCCTTCTCCTTCTGCCCTCAATCTTTCCGAGCATCAGGGTCTTTTCAAATGAGACAGCTCTTTGCATGAGGTGGCCAAAGTATTTGAGTTTCAGCTTCAACATCAGTCCTTCCAATGAACACCCAGGACTGATCTCCTTTAGCATGGACTGGTTGGATCTCCCTGCAGTCCAAGGGACTCTCAAGAGTCTTCTCCAACACCACAGTTCAAAAGCATCAATTCTTTGGTGCTCAGCTTTCTTCACAGTCCAACTCTCACATCCATACATGACCACTGGAAAAACCATAGCCTTGACCTGATGGACCTTTGTTAGCAAAGTAATGTCTCTGCTTTTTAATGTACTGTCTAGGTTGGTCATAACTTTCCTTCCAAGGAGTAAGCGTCTTTTAACTTCTGACTGCTAATGTTTAAATTGGGGTGTCAATTCTTGACACCATTCATGCTTCACACATGATGTACCTCTTTTTTAAAAAAAATAGATGAATAATATTTTCTAGGCAGATCTTCAAAATTTGACTCATTATTTTCCATCTCATCATCTACTTTGACCCCTGAAAAATTATCTTGTTTTGTCTTGGCTATCACCCTGTGTTTAATCACACTACAAAAGCAGAGACAAGTGGGAAAATCATTAGAAATCAGGATAAGAATAATTCGGTTCTACCTTATTGTTCAGTAAAACATGGTGAGCTAATCCTAAGATTTTTTAGCTAATGTTTTGACTCACTGAGCTGTGACGGATTATGTCATCTGAAACTGTGCAATGACAGTGTTTCTCCAACACAACTTTATTAAGTGGTACTAGAATAGGGTCTAATTAAGGAGATTTTGAAGTTTTAAACCTCATCATTAGCACCAGTCACCATATTGTTTGTTGAAGATACTTTCTTTCTGTCCACTGGAGTGTGTCCAGGTTAAAAAAAAAAAGATCATTAACTATAACCCTTAAGATATATTCCTTATCCATCATCTTTTAACCTCACTTGGAATTAGAAAATAACCATTTACAGGTCTCAAAGTCACTAGTGACTGCTTATCAGTGTTAAAATACTGTTAGCTGATTGTGACACAGGCATTACAGAAAGACTATCTCTCTATCCCGTCTTTGATCTTTTGAGATTTAATTAAGCTCAAGTACAAAGTATGATAGTGTCTGTAGAAACCCTCTGAATTACTCATCAATCAATATTTCTGGAAGAACTTTGTCAGACATTATAGCAGATGTAGAAAATTTAGCAGTTGTATCCTCTATGCTGGAAGAGTTTATAATTTGGTGAAGGCAGCAAGATCAAAATATATAGAAAGTTAAATTGGATTGTGGCAATGATTCTTGTAATGTCAAAGGTCAATTTATGATTAGGAGCCAACTTTATGACATAGATCACTAGTCCTGTGGATTCAGGTAAAGGAAGGGACACTGAGTATTTGGATGATAAGACCCAGGAAGATAAGTACTTACATTGTAACTTAGAGGTTGGGTAGAGTTTATTCGGTAAGGCTGAGGCAACAAATAGTGCAGTTGAGAAATGGCTTGTGCTTACTCCATAAAATAGTTTTATGACTCCCTGAAAAGCTATAGGAAAATTATTTAGGTTAATACAGGTTGAGTTGGTAATTCAATAAAATCTGTACTTAGCATTTCAAATGTTTACTATTCCATTACTACTTATATTGTTTATGTTAGTTTTCTTGGACTGTTATACAAAATATTCAGAGTAGGGGGCTTTAACAAGAGAAATTAATTTTCTCACAGTTCTGGAGGCTAGAAGTTTAAGATCAAGGTGCCAGCAGGTTTGGTTTCTTCTGAAGCCTTTCTCCTTGCCTTGCAGATGACTGCATTCCTACTATGCCTTCATGTGGTTGCCCTCTGTACACGCACACCACCAGTGTCTCTTTGTATATTCGAATTTCCTCTTCTAAGGACATCAATTAAATTGAATTGGATCCACCCTAAGGCCTAATATTAACTTAATCACTTCTTTAAGGCCTGTCCTCAAATATAGTCACATTCTGAGTACTGGGATTTAGGGCTTCACATATGAATTTTGGGAGAGACAGTTCAGTCAATGGCACTATTTTTATCATTGATTACCAATCACATGTTGATAATTGCAGGAAAATATTAGCATTTTCCCCCATGAATTAAGACTACCAATGGGTATCATGCCCACCTTCACCCAACTTCTCTCCCAGACCACCTGTTACTAAAGTCCTGTCTCTTCATCTCATTCTTCCTCTGCCCACTTCAGTCCCAATCACTCTAGATTTTTCTGCCACTAATTCCTTTTTAAGAAAGCTATGCCACCTGATTAACTAACTACTAGACCATTGCTTTACACTGGAATCTCCCCTGGATCTTTTAAACTTATATTGTTAGTCATTTTGTTTAATTGGTATGTGGGAGAGTTTTTAAAAGTTCTTCAGATGAATTCTCATGTGCAGAAGAGTTGATAAACCACTGATGTAGGAGAAAGGAAGAGTCATTTTGCTATTAGACAGTATTTGGGATGTGAAGGTGAGGGGTTTATAATGGTAATTCTGGTCTTGATGGGGTATATTTTATAATCACAAGAAATGATCCTACTCAAATGAATAGCATCAAACCAAATGAGATAGTTGTTTAGAACATTCAGAAGGTACCAAATAGATGCTGTGATCACAAGGGAAGTGGTTAATGGTACTTCGTGTATTATTTCATAAAGGCATACCTAGTTAAAATTTGCAAATGTTGATCTCTATGTCCCCATAATCCCTCCCATCACCACCCTTAGTCAGAAAATTCTAGAACTGTTAGAGCAGGAACACAATTTTGGGATTCCTTCTGACTCCCAAACTGTGGGCTCTGGCAGATCAAAAAGGAAGGCCTCAAGAGTGTGGCACTTTGACTTTCTACCACTAATATGGTAGAAACAGAGTCCAAAGACTTCCTTGCCCTTGGAGCCAAACCATACAAAGAGATTGTGTCATTGCTATTGAACAAAGGGCTTCAAAGGATCATGGCCATCACTGACCCCACCCCGCAGGACACTATCCATGCTCTGAGCCTCTCTCCGCAGGTGTTAACATGCCCCTTTCAGATATTACCATACCCTTTACTAATGGCCCTGAACACTTAGAAGCCTCTCCCAAAACACAATGGGTGGGCTTCTTAACCTTTAGTGGAAAAGTGTTGTCCAATGGAAAGTGAATTTGGGAGAGTCAGTTGAGAAAAAGACTAAAAAAGTATAGCCAGAGGAAATTGATCCTGAAACATCAGAGTCGTTGTAAATAAGCACGCCAACAACTATTTTCACAGGGGTCTGTGTACTGTTGTGTTAAATTTACTGAGCTATAGAATGATACAGAAAAGAGGTCTTCTCAGTTATATTACCAAATTAATACAAACAAAATCAAACTGCCAATTGCCCTAAATTATGAGTTGTTTTTAAATACACTTTTCCAAGGGCATTCATAGGTTTCAAGGAATTCTGATGTGCAGACATATAGATTCCTTACCATCTGAGCCACCAGGAAGATCTGATGTAGGTAATAAAGGACAATTATTAAAACTTAAGAAAGGGCAGTGTAATCGGTGGGAATACTTCTTTATGTCAGAACTTTATGTCCACTTGCAGGATTGGGATAGACTGCTCAAGTCAACTTGAGAATCTATGTGTACTAAAAAGAAAAATGGAAGAATGTATTACAGTATTTGAGTTCGTCATTTTTTTATAAGTTGGCAAATATAATCAACCTTCATTTTGCCTTCTTTCCTAATTTCCAAACTGACAGTGGATAGTATATGTCTGGTTTTCCAGAAACATAAAGGAACTCAGCAGCAATTTCAGCAGAAATATATAGTTAATAAGGTGATAGTGATGGGAAGAGAATAAATGAAGATCATTATAAAATAGAGGTCCATAAAAATCATACCATCAAACAAACCATTCTATTCATATTGCTAGCTTTTGATTTCTTATGCCCTAAGTTTCTAGGGCCACATCAGTAGTTTCCAGGAGAAAATGTTCCCTGGGCTAGTCTTTATCATCATTTCTTCTTGGAAATATCTGACACACTTTTGTTCAAGTAGGAATATAGATAAGTGCACAGGTTGGCCATGATGTTGAAAATCCTGAATTCAAAGTCAAAATGACAAATTTGACTTTGAGGTTTACTTAGTGCTTTTAAAATTTTTACTAGGAATAACACTTCTGCCTGGTCCACTTCATTCAGGATAGAACCACTGACTTCATCTACACTGCTCAGAACTAACTGCATTCCTACAAGTCCACTTTAGAAGTGATTTATGCTTCAAACCTACAGAACCACCATTCATTTCTGCCTTGAATTTATAGAGCTGTAGTGTGGTATTCACAGATCAAGCTCCTGAAATATCTCTCAGTGCTCTGAATCTTCATAACCATCTTTATCTTCATTTAACTTAGAACGCTCATACGTTGCACTTTGAGTAGGGTTATCATTTGCTCTCCAGTGATCAGACCCTTGACACATTATTCATTTGTTGCTAATACAGTTTTTTTCATTTTCCCAAATTCACAGGTTATTTTTCCTATTATAATTCAAATGTCCTTCCTGGAAAAGCAGATTTGACAATTCACAGCAAAGCCATCGCCTCACACCTTCTAAGAAAAAGAGTCCAGTACAGAACATACTACATTCTCTGAATAGTAAATGAGTTCAGGTTTCCTGCTGCCATTAACAGTTTTTGTTTTATCTTGAGGGAAACTTTGCACATCCTTATTAAGATATTCAGCATAAATGGCTCCCTGGCAGCTATAGATTGTGCTATCACTACATTAACCTTGAAACCTACCTAGCTATCAGAGAGTAGCCTGCCCCTGAAGACAGTACCTGTTGGACACTGGGTACTAAGGATCCCTTACAAATCAATACATTCTATTTTGGAGTGAGTTTTGACATTTTGTGTAGCCTGCTTGGTGCTTTTTTCATGAACTCATTTATAATAAAAGTGCCATCAGATTACATAGTCATGTATTAGCTGGCCAAATCAATTTTCTAGTTAATTAAGCTAAATGTTAATCTAGTATTGCTCCAGCCCAATGTGGAATTTTGCACTTAACAGTGTTTTTTCTTTCTTTTCCTGTCTTAGTTGCTCTAACTGAGGAAACATCAAGACATTCCTTGATGATGAAGTGCATTTTGGCAATGATAGGTCATTTCCTTCCATCTTCCATTTTGCTTTGCTCTGTCTTGCAAACTCTTGCCATAATTCAAGAGCAGCGTGCCACTATCCGCTCCTGTTTAATGCCATCCCTGACAGAGCCTCAGGCCATTTGTACTCCGTGTTTATGCCCATGTCTAGTACTGCATCTCCACATTCCCATATTGTCTTCTATGTTTTTTAATTGTTATCATTTTGTTCTCCAGATTATAAGGTTAGGAAAGTCAATTCAGTGGTAGTAAATAACTCCCTAAATCTCAGTGGCTTGACAGGACAAGTTTTCTTGGCTTTTTTGTTGCCACAAAATCTGGTGGAGGTGAAGTGAGCCTCCTCTATCTTGCAGCTTCATTGTTCAGAACTCCCGAAGGAGAGTGAGATCGAAAAAGTCATGAGGGAAGTCTCTGAGGGCTAGAAGCTGCCTGTGTTACTCTGCCCACATTCTGTTGACCAAAGTCATTCCCTTGGCCACAGATAACCATGAGGGATTCTTAGAAATGCCATTTTCCTGTGGGTCCAGCAAGGGGCAGTGGAATAGTGAATATATAGCACTTTTTGTGACACAAGGTCCTTTTGGGTTTTCATCCTCCTCTCTAGTTTTTAAGATTGTATTTGACACATAGTGGGTACTCAGAACAGGTTTATGAGGAAAGGACTTTTTAAATAAGTTTTTTTTTTTTTTTTATTTTTAATTTTTTTGTGGATACCATTTGGCAGTATCCTATCAGTGTTGGAAAAATGTAGTTAATTGATTTTTTCCCTGTTACTATCTAGGATTTAATGCTACTTCAATAATGTCAATTTCTTAGAATAAAAATGTAGTTTCCATTAAAGTAAGAGGAAGTTAGTTTAGAACTTTTCTTTTTAAATCAAAAGCAGCCAAAAGAAAAGGGTTGTATACTATGTATATGCTATTCCTATTCCTACTTGGCCTGTTTCCCTATGGGTGAATTTCTGTTGAATCTAAATGGGTCATATCCCCTTTACTTATTTTTTACTAATATTATTAGCTTGGTGTGAAGTGTTAATTGCTCTCATTACTGACAAAATGATTATTGCTAAAATCATAAATTCATATTTTACACTGAGTAATAAATGGCATTTTACCATGAAAAAAATAAATTTTTGAAAATATAATTTTCTCCTATCAATCCACATGAGTTACACTTGATTTTTTTTCCTTACATATGAGAATGTCAGTTGTTTATGTAGTTCCAAATATACCTTGACTTTAATTTTTTTGTCTTGACTCATAGTTCTCAGAACAAATATCCTCTGACTATAATTTCTTAGTTCAAATTCTCAAGGAAATAAATATGATTGACTCAGATGAGTCAAAAGTTCATTGAGTTGGGAGAAGGGAGGAGAGGGATAAGGAGGTGGGTGATTGGGAAAGATGGATCCTTCATTTGGAGCTAATGTTGAGGGTTCCTTTCTATCTAACTTATGATTCAAGTTACTCTGACTCTTGTTGTCACTTTATTTCTTCTATTGAGGTATAGTTGATTTACAGTGTTGTGTTATTTTCAGGTATACAACAAAAGATTCATTTATGTATACACATATACAATTTTTATATTCTTTTCCTTTATAGGTTATTTCAAAATAGTGAATATAGTTCCTTGTGTTATACAGTAGGTCCCGTTGGTTATCTGTTTTATATATAGTACTGCATATATGTTAATGCCAAACTCCTAATTTATCCCTCCGCATCTTTTCCTTTGGTAGCCACAAATTTTCTGTGTCTGTGGACCTATTTCTGTTCTGTATGTAAGTTCATTTTTATTCTGCATATAAGTGATAACATGGTATTTTTCTATCTGGCTTACTTCACTTAGTATAATAATCTCTAGGTTCATCCATGTTGCTATGAATAGCATTATTTCATTCTCTTTTATGGTTGAGTAATATTCATTTGTACAGATATTCCACATCAATTTGTCTGTTAATGGAAGGTTGCTTCTATGTCTTGGCTATTGTAAATAGTGCTGTAATGCACATCAGGGTGCATGTATCTTTTTGAATTATGAATTTCTCTTTATATATGCCCAGGAGTGGGATTGCAGGGTCATATGGTAGCTCTATTTTTAGTTTTGTAAGGAACTTCCATACTGTTCTCCATAGTGGCTGCACCAGCTTACATTCCCACTAACAGTGTAGAAGGGTTTTTTCCCCTCCACACCCTCTCCAGCATTTATTGTTTGTAGACTTTTTGATGGACATTCTGACTGGTATGAGGTGATACCTCATTATAGTTTTGATCTGTGTTTCTCTGATAGTTAGTGACATTGAGCATCTTTTCGTGTGCTTTTTGACCATCTGTGTATCTTCTTTGGTTAAATGCATACTTAGATCTTTTATCAATTTGTAATTTTTTTTTTTAGTTCTTGTGTCACTTGTGAGGATCTACTCTTCATCCTTCTCTTCCTGATTTTCAGTAGCTCCATAATGTGGTCAAACCTTTCCTGACTTGCTTTCCATTCCACCTCTCTCCCCCAAACACTGAGAAAGTACTTGGAAACATTGATTGAGGACCCTCCAGGCTAGCAAGCCAGGTGGAAAAACTAAAGCAGAATAGAATAAAGCTCTCCAGTGGCAGAAAAGATTCAAATTATACTCAACAGGCCAGTCTAGGCCCTGTTTCCTTTCAAAATTAAGTGCAGTAAATTTCCTTACACTTAGCTTTTTAAACATAAATAAAATGAAACTGGAAGCAGGTAGAAAATACTTCATATTAAGATGCCTGGGTATTTAGTGATCTCAAAAATGACTTTTTGAAGATTATTGACACAACAGCTAATAGTTGAAGATTTTTCTTTAAACTATATTGGTTGACTTATGTATTTCTCAGTGTTGATTTCTTCATTTCTTATCTTATTTATTTTCCATTCACTCCTGTCTGCCCTCATGTTCAAATCCCAAACGTGGTCATTGTTCGAAAGCAATCCTGCTAAAATTAAATGATGGCCATGCAGTTCTGCTCTGTGAACGTATAGCCATTCCCTGCAGGGCCTCTTGTGTTCCTTCTAGAGTGCTTTTTGGGCAAAAATGTATATCTGAAAGGCAGGAAGCAAAAGTTCATCTGTAAAATTGACTTCAGCGGCAAGGCTTTGGCTGCATCCAAATTCACTGTCTTGAAATTTGGCCTAGCTCATGTTTGTATTGCTTTTATGAATATACAAAATGCTTAACATAGTTTAAGTGGAAAGTATATCAAAGAAGCTACAGCCATGTGGCAAGATGAACAAAACTGCCATTGTGAGAACCTGTGAGAGCTCAGAATCTTCACAGTGCTATTCCAGTACTATTGGTAGAAACACCGCTGAATTTCCATTACAGTAATAAAGATACCTGAAACTGAATCTGTTGAATCTGAGACAGGGAGTTTAAGATGCATAGCTGACCAAGCAAAGGTGAGGCAGGAAGTGAGTGATATAGCTAAAACGCACGCCTGACCATGCTTTTTGGGGCTTAAAAACCCTTCAGTAGCTGCTCATTACTTACGGAATAAAATCTAATTTGCTTAGCATGATATATAAGGCCCTCCGGGATCTGACCCTTATACCTATGTCTTGCTTCATCTGTTGCCCATTCCCATTTTGTCCTTTGTGATGTTAAGGCCATGGGGCACTTGCATTTACTGCCCGCTCCTGCCGGTTGCCATCCTCAATGGGTCTTCACACACTGTTCAGATTCATGGCTCTGAATCTTTGGTCATAATTTTTCCTCTGCCGGCAGTGCCCTTTTCAACTTGTTCTGTCACTACCTATCTTGGCCATCCCCTAGCTCAGTATTTCATCCTCCAAGATACCTCATTATTCAAATAGTCCACTCTTGATGCTCACCTAGCACCAGGAGCATCTCTCTCTTGGCTCTTAAAATATTACCATTAAGTATCATTGTGTGCCCATCTTGTATACTAAACTGTGTGGATGAAGAAATAAAGCTTGTTGAATACAGTTTCACTGACTAGAAAACCACATGATTTTCTAATAAGGGTTTTAGAAAGTCAGTGTTATTTCCTTTATAGAACCCCCAGGAGCTGAAGTATTCTTTACTCATTCACAGTCTTCTAGAAAGACATCCGTGTTACACGTAAGTCTCTTCAGGGGGCCCATTTAGTTAAACAGTGAGGAGATCTCCTTTGTAAAAATTGCTCTTGATAAAGTCAAATAGGCAAAGCTTGTGTTGGTAATATTTCCTCAGAAAGGTAAATAATAAGAGTTTTCTGCTCCAACTTTAGAAATGGAAACTCACAGTCGGAAAATACTGTTTACCCTTCTCATAATTACCCAGGCAGGACCTGGTTTTCCCAGAACGATATACTGAACAAATTGCACATAATACATACAAACATTCTGAAAATGCTACATATTTAGAACGAAACACATTTATGTCTCAGAGTGATGCCAACTAGTTCTCTGGTGCTTTTTTGTTAAGCATAATTGCAGTTCTTCACAAAGAGCCTGGAGAAGGGGAACAAATTCTTGGCATATTTCCTTTGGTCTTTCAGCGTGTGCGTAATTTATTTGTTTGCCACTGAGAAGCACTCTGTTTTTCCTGCTGGGCACCGAGGCAGTGTGATAGGTACTACGATTTCGGTCACGTTTCCTTGTACTCAGGCTCATAGGTTGATGGAGTTGGAGTCAGTTTTCTAAGTCCACATTTTATGTTGCTGGAGTTGGCACTGTTTCATCTCTCCTCCAGTCCTGGTTCAACTGTGCCCAGTTGTGACTTGTCACAAAGAAGTCTTCCCCCCGCAGAGGTCAGGGATGCAATGAGGTCACACAGAGGCAGAGCTCGAGTGAGAATCACTCAGAAGCAAATAGACCTCTGAAGATGAGGGCAGTGCTTTTTTTTTCTCCCAAAAGAGGAGGGAATTTAAGCTTTGCAAGCTTTCTTGAATCATGTATTATAAGCTATATTTTATGAATATGCATTATGTTACCTCTTTTGAACTTCCTTGAAACAAATTCTCATAAATAAACAAGGAATGTACCATACTAACTGACAGAGTCATTTAAACTAGATGCATTGTGCTAATGGAGTGAAAAGAATAAAAATTTTCAAGGGCTTCAACCCTCAATTTTAATACATTTCATGGAAATCGGATCAAGCCCTAATTGCTAATTCATCTGAAATTATTAAAAAGAGATTTCAATTACATACCACCATTGAATTTTGATGTACCAAATTAAATTAGGATCCTAGATTGTATCTTTTCTTAAATCCAGACCTATTTAAAAGCCTTTTCCTGTAAATTCTGAAAAGGAACTTTGTGTTCAGTTATGTTGCTTAAAAAAAAAAAAAATCCCAGCATTAGTACAAAATAGTAGGCTAAATCTCTTAGTGAAGATTTTTAATGACATTTCAGTGTTCCTCTTATAATTACTCTTCATCTAAGATATCCCATAATGATGTTGGACACTCTTGGTTCAGGCTCACTGGCTTGCTTCATTAGCATGTCATTCCCATTCCACATCACAAGATTTAATTGTAATGCCGGATATGCACAGCTCTCCACAGAAGTCTAATCAAAGTGGATTCACTTGTATTATTAATATCAAAAATCAGTCCACTTGCTATTTTTATAAATAAAAGAATCCAGATACATAAATCAGCTGTCATTTATTAGCATGTTACTGGCATATCTGCCAGACATATGAGCAGCCCTATCACAGTTCCTTAGGATTATTTTCATCAAGATTAAAACCCTTCTACATTAAATATACATACTAATTCCTCCATAAAGTAATCAGATTACAGAGCAGGTGACATTGTGTGCTGGAATTCAAATGATTTGCAGTAATGAGCTGGAAAGGTGTGCTTGGAGTCAGACAGAGGAAAGGCAAGAGGAAAGACAAGGGAAAAGGAAGACTTTGGTCTTAAATTCGGGCTTGCATGTCGGTTGTTTTATTGTGTTGCTAACTTCTACTGACTTATTTATTTTTTAATAAGTAAAGACTCAGACAAGCATCCATGATACTTAGCAACCCATGGTGTCAATCATTTATACTATCAAATGCTACATGCTTCTCATTTATTAGCTTATCTTGTCTTCTTTGTCCACATGTCATCTAAAGACAGGACAGGGAAATATTTCCTGCGGTCGAGTGGTCCTCAAAGATCAAGGCCTACGGACATTTTTGCTGTTCAATGAGAGTGTTTTATCTTCTTACATTCTCTACCTTTTTGTTCTTAAGACTTCATTCCTTATGAAAATTCAATAAAACACGAGTAATACACCAGTACACAGCACAGCTACTCTTACATTCATGAAAAGGATTATAGAATAATACTTTGAAAGTGAAATGAAATGGCTAAAGATTGGCTGAAAGCATGTTTTTACTTCTCATGGCACTTGGAAGCATTAGTTTGAAAACTCCCTTATGGTTTTATGGATGAAAATGCAAAAGCATGTGGACAGCACCTTGATTTTCCACTTTATTTCAAAATATTTTTCTTGGCATATTCTGTAAACAGGAATCTTCAGATTGTTTCACACACACACACACGCATTCATGCCATATACACAATTACACTATGCACACCCCAACTACTGATCTACACCTTGAAAAGAAGTTAAACAGTTGGTGCTAGACTACCCTAGGATGAAGAAATAGATTCAGTTCTCTTAGGATTGTTACACTTGCAGTTGATTTTATTTTTTTCATTCTTAATACTGGGTTACTTTTGCTCTGTTACAGAGTAACAAAAGACATATCTGACTTACCCTTATGATTTTCAAATACCTCCTTATATACCTTGTATTCTATATAGTGTTTGTATACGTATGTATAGTGTTTATGTTATACATACATATGCACATACACATACATGAATATGCTATTTCATACTGCATTTGGGGCTTCAATTTATTATTCAATAAGAATGCATAGTTTAATGTTCCTCTTTTTGATTAAATAACAGGTGCTTTTGTTAGGTCAATTTTTGGTGCAAAATTATATCTGAACATATATTGTCACCACCTTACCTGCCTCCTGAGAAATCTGTTTGCAGCTCAAGAAGCAACAGTTAGAACTGGACATGGAACAACAGACTGGTTCCAAGTAGGAAAAGGAGTATATCAAGGCTGTATATTGTCACCTGCTTATTTAACTTATATACAGAATACATCATGCAAAATGCCAGGCTGGATAAAGCACAAGCTGGAATCAAGTTTGCCGGGAGAAATATCAATAACCTAAGATATCAGGTGACACCACCCTTATGGCAGAAAGCGAAGAAGAACTAAAGAGCCTCTTGATGAAAGTGAAAGAGGAGACTGAAAACGCCTCAACATTCAGAACTCAAACTCAAACATTCAGAACTCAAAACTCAACATTCAGAAAACTAAGATCATGGCATCCGATCTTATCACTTCATGGCAAACAGATGGGGAAACAATGGAAACAGTGAGAGACTTTATTTTTGGGGGCTCCAGAATCACTTCAGATGGTGAGTGCAGCCATGAAACTAAAAGACACTTGCTCCTTGGCAGAAAAGCTATGACCGACCTAGACAGCATATTAAAAAGCAGAGACATTACTTTGCCAACAAAGGCCTTTCTAGTCAAAGCTATGGTTTTTCCAGTTAGTCATGTATGGATGTGAGAGCTGGACTCTAAAGAAAACTTAGTGCCGAAGAATTGATGCTTTTGAAGTGTGGTGTTGGAGAAAACTCTCAAGAGTCCCTTGGACTGCAAGGAGATCCAACCAGTCAACCCTAAAAAATATCAGTCCTGAATGTTCATTGGATGGACTGATGGCGAAGCTGGATGTCCAGTATTTTGGCCACCTTATGGGAAGAACTGACTCCTTGGAAAAGACCCTGATGCTGGGAAAGATTGAAGGTGGGAGGAGAAGGGGACAACAGAGGATGAAATGGTTGGATGGCATCTCCGACTCGATGGCTATTAGTCTGAGTTAGCTCCAGGAGTTAGTGATAGACAGGGAAGCCTGGCGTGCTGTAGTCCATGGGGTTGCAAAGATTCCGACACAACTGAGCAACTGAACTGATACATTGTCATGCACCTGCCCAGCAGATTGTGATGAGGATAAAGTGACACTACATATGAGAAGCAATCTTTTAAGGTATAAAGTTCTTAATAACTGATACTCTGATCTACATAATAAAAATAAAATCTCTTTACTGTAAAGGATTTGCCTACAGTGCAGGAGATCTAGGTTTGATTCCTGGGTCAGGAAGATCCCTTGGAGAAGGAAAAGGCAACCCATTCCAGTATTCTTGCCTGGAGAATTCCGTGGACAGGGGAGCCTGATGGCTACAGTTCTCAGGGTCACAAAGAGTTGGACACGACTGAGCAACTAGCACTTTGTTTATATGTCATGTGTGATCCATTTAAACAGAGCATCTTTACCATGGTGCAAAGTTAAATGGGACAACTTTAAAATAACCTATCCTAAATACCCAGCAAATTAACATGCTGCATTGCCAACAAGGAATACACACACACACACACATATGAATATGCTACTTCATATAGCATTTGGGCCTTCAGTTTATTATTCAATAAGAATGCATTTGACCTCGTATGTTGATGACTTTTTTTTTTTTTTTTCAGAAACTGTATTCCACGGCTAGGCTAATCAAACTGTGTACAGTTCATTTGGAATAATTTCTCATCTAATTCCTTTAACTGTTTGGAGACAGAAAGTGGGCCTGTCTTTTGTAGAATAAAAAGTAAACAGCAGCTCCCGTTGTATGATAAGCAAATAGAAAGGCGAACAGCTAATATGCTGATTCAATAACCATTTGGATATTATCCTTTTAACTTACAGACATCCTCAGTATATTTTAAATTATTTTCATCAGCCAGTCAGACATGGCTCAGGAAAGCAATAGGAAAAGAAAATCAAGAAACAACTTTGGTATTATTTATCAAGAATGAATTATTTTATGCTGATTCTTTCTAAAGGGTCTAGAGTTTAAGAGGGTATGTTAATGTTGATTCTAAAAACTAAAAACTGAAAACTTAATGGGCCAACTAAGCATTAAAGAGGAAAGACAGTCTTCTATGGTCACCTTCCATTTACATTTGGGAGCAAATGTGAACCTTATTGGAGAAGTGGACCACCACCTCGTCCAAGAAATATGTATATTGTCAACATATATTCATTCCCGTACTCATTTTGGCTTACTTCAGCATCTCTAATGGAAAGTAAAAACAGAGGCATTTTTTGTTGTTGTTATCACTTTTCAAAAATCTCTTCAATCCTTCAATAAAAAATAAATAAATTAAAAAAATGTTAATACCCACGCCCCCCCGCCCCCTGCAATCTCTTCCTGTTACCTTTTGAAAATTAAAATTCTCTGGGAAGTGTGTAGTAAGTAATATACTTCTGTGACATACACTGGATATAAATCGAGTTTCATATTTATCTAGAGGGCTTTCCTGGTGACTCTGGGGTAAAGAATTAGCCTTCCAGTGCAGGAAATGCGGGTTCGATTCCTGGGTCTGGAAGATCACCTAAGAAGTATTCTTACCTGGGAAATCCCATGGTCAGAGAAGCCTGGTGGGCTACAGTCCATGGGGTTGCAAAAGAGGCAGTTACAGCTGAGTAAATAAACAGCAACAAGTTTATCTAGAGGGTTTTTGTCAGAATATTGAACATGTTATATACATGTTATATACATCATCCTTGTATACATTTCTGGGGCAGAAACCAGAAGGAAGAGTGAGCAGAATATCACCAGTGCAACATTTAAAAAAAAATTGTATTTAGTTTTAGCAGTGCTAGGTCTTCATTGCTGCGCAGGCTTTTCTCTCGTTACGGCTAGTGGGGACTGCCCTCTGGCACGCAGGTTCTCGTTGCGGTGGCTCCTGTTGCAGTGCACAGGCTGTAGGCACACAGGCTTCAGTAGTGCAACTCTGGGCTCTAGAGCACAGGCTCAGTAGTTGTGGCCTGTGGGCTTAGTTGCTCTGCGGCGTGTGGGATCTTCCTGGACCAGGGATCAAACCCGTGTCTCCTTCATTGACAGGTGGATTCTTACCTCTGAGGCACCAGGGAAGCCCCTGCATTTTTATCATGAAGGTTACCAGAAGGGGCCAGAGCATACTGACTGCTAAGAATTCAACATTTACAAGATAAACCTTTTTCATCAACAGTGGAATCTTCGTAGTTTAGAGACTTGTCCACTCATTTCTATTTTCACTACTCCCTAACAGTCAGAAGGAAGTGGGAGAGTTAATTTCAGAGATTGTGAAACCATTTGAACAACTATCACCATTGAGGCTGCTTTGTTCTTTCTACTGCAGCTTTCGTGGATCAGCAGAATGTGATCCCATCCCCAATAGGCACAGCTTGGATGCACTGCTGGCAACCAGATGACTTGTTGTGAAGAAAAATAAACCTCTGCTTCCTGGTGAGGAAGCCCTAGATGAACTCACTTCAGAAGATTATAAGCAGCTATTTCTAGAGGAAGTACTGGTGTAAATTCTTGGAGGTCGTATGTGTTCTGAAAAATCTTGAGGTCTGCAGAATCTTGCCATGCAGATAAAGGGGATTGTGGGAAACCTGGGATTAGGGAAGATGCTCAAATCCTGGACTTAATAAGCAGAGCACTAATACCAGAAACAAAATGACACAATCCTGATAAAAATTCTAGCATAGTTAAATCTCTCAACATTTATACCAAGCATAGGCCAGTCAAATCTTTGTATTTTTAAAATGTTAAGCTTGTGCTTTCTCTATGAAGAAATGCATTTTGGGAGGACCTTTGCTTTTAAGCAAGACTATTTTAATTAAAATCTGATTCAGGGCTTGGACTTCTTTGCAAACCATTGTTTTAATGCAGAGAAGTCCCACAGCTTCATCATCTACCCTGTGGCTTTGGCAGTTATTTAAAATGAGGAAATGCTCAAAATTCTTGAAGCCATGAAACCAGTATCTACTTGCCATTAAAGGAAGTCACATTTGTAGTTTTGCAGCTTTTTCCTTAGAATCTTTATAATTTGTAAAGATTTTACATTTGGTTGTATCAAAGTTTGCCTGTGGTTTCTTCAAAATATTGTGCTGGGAGAAATGTACTAACACACTTTCTGAGTTTCTGTTCCTCTATTGGTCTTTTGTGCAGAAGATAATTCATGTTAATTCACATAAAGAACCAAGAAACTTACCTTGTAGTCAGTTGTGCCTGGACCACCCATCCCTGGCAGAATGCAGTGTTTACCTGGTTTAATCAAATACCACCCTCTTTGGGGAGCATTTATTTAAATACTTTAGCATATATGTCAATCAATGTATTAGTCATTTAACTCAGGGTGTTTTGTTAAACATATTTTAATGTTCTAAACTTTATAGTTCAGAAACATACAATTAAGACATTGTTGTTTAGTCCACTTCTTTTGTGACTCCGTGGACTGTAAACCACCAAGCTCCTCTGTCCATGGGATTTCCCAGGCAAGAAAACTGGAGTGGGTTGCCATTCCCTTGTCCAGAGAATCGTCCCAACCCAGAGATTGAACCTGCCTGTACTACATTGCAAGCAGGTTTTTCACTACTGAGCCACCAGGGAAGCCCACTTAAGATATTATTTTATCAATATGCTGATAAAACCATATTAAGAATATTTTTCTCCAGGATGGTAGTCCTAAATAACTCCAGATTGTATAAATCCAGTTTTCTCAGGACAATCACTTTGAAGAGTTCTTTAAATTGTACTTTCTGGGGGATAAGGAATCCTGGATTTCATTCCCCCACACTGTGTAGCTGTTGATCAGGGAAACTTTCTTGACTAGCCAAACTTGGAACCTGGCAGGTGGGGGTGGGGAAGGGCATGATTGATTGCCTCATCTATTTACTTCTCTCTCTGCTGAGAATTAACTTAGATATCAAGTCATCAGGGAATCCAGGACAAAAATTAGGCATAGATATCAACCCATATTCCCCCTAAGTTCCTTCTTGCTTATATCAAACAATATTGCCTCTGGATTCCTAACACATGCATGTCCTATTTGCCCTGAACTTCACTTAGGACCTCTGAGCTGAGGATTTTCACCTCTTGAGTTTCATATTTTATAATTACTAGAAAATATACACTTATAGATGGTGATATTAGGAAGTGATCAGACTCAGTGGCAGAGGTTAAAAACATGATCAAAAACAATCCCACACCACTAGAAGGATTTTGAAGTAGCCAATTACTCTCTAACAATTTCTACTTTCTAAATTTCAAAGACTGTATTGCTTGTACTTTGTGCTAAATTGGCATATTTTTAATGTTCAGTCCAAGTGAGATCAACCACTTCGAGTGCTGAAACGCATTAATTTTGTAGAGAAGACCATTCATTATTGGTTCATTCAGTCATTCTCCATATGTTTGGGATTCCAAATATCTCTTACCTTGAGAGTTTCCACACAAGGAGGAACAGGCCTGAAGTCTCAACCGTAGCCTGTCCACTATCAGAGTCCTACGAAGAGATAGCTCATATGCAACTGAAAGACAGACTTCAGTTGCATTTGTTAAACTTCCTTTGTCCTGTTCTTTCTTCCACTCCATTTCTCCCCTTCCCACAAATGCTGCCAAAAATAGACTCTTGAAGAAGCCTTGCTAGCGCCGTGAGAAATGAATGCTCTGTCAAGGGTGTCTCCTACCAGTGCTCCCCGAGTTCCTGTCATTGTAGCTTCAGTGAGCTGCTGAACTCTGTGCACATCTGAGGAAAACAGTGTCTTCCCAACTCTGGACCACAGTGATCTCAGAGCTACTCCCAGGCTCTTAATGGGTCTGACCCATCTGCTTCTGAATCTGTAACCTTTTCTCAAGGAGGATCAAAATAGCATGTAGGTGCTTGAAAGTGTATAATGCCTTTCCATTTCTCTCCATGCTTACGCCTCATCACATCCACCACAAAATTTTTTATGCTTTCCTCCTCCAGTTAAAAATAGTCTCTTTTCATGAAAATGGAAACAAAACAGAATCAGAGTGTTGATGGTGGTGGGCTCTTGTACACACTAGCAACAGAGGGTTTTTTGTATTGAATACCTACAATGTACAAGATCTTTTGTAGATGCCTTACAGTCTCAATGTCACAAAATTACTCATGATCCAAGATTAAGAAAAATGATAATAGATTGTGCTCATCTCTTTATCCTACGCTATTTGCAATAATAATACAACACTCACGAGTAAGATAGTGATACTTCTGATTTTCTGTGGTTGAGTTAACAGTCGCAGAATATTCTCTTGGATCCAGGAAGAATAGAAAAATATGATGCTTAGTTTTTAGTATTCCTCTAAAAATTATTTCATTTTTTTCCTGATCTAATTTAACCACTCTGTTTTCTGTTTCATTTTTTTTCTTCCTTTGTTTCTTATCATTCACCTATAACTCCCTATTCTGAGAGGTCAGAGATAGAGGACAATGTACAAATTTAGGATATGATAAAGGTGGCCTTTCAACACATTGTGGAAAAGATGGATTATTCAATAAAGGGTATTGGGACAACTGGCTAGCCATTTGGAAAAAAGGGAAGCTAGAACTTTGTCTCACTCCTCACTCATAATAAATTCTAGTTAACTCAAGAATTTGAGAATAAAAAGGAAATCATTAAAGACCTGGAAAGAGCATGTGGTTAAAAACGGTTTAGGGCATGTAAGCATAAAACCGAAAAGTTGTAAGTAAATGTATTGATAGGTTAGACTAATTAAAACAATAAAAATTATCTACCTAGACAAAACAGTTTGAATAAAATAGAAAGAGGAATAAAAGACTGGAAAAATATTTGTAAATTGGAGGGTAAAGAAAATAATTTGTTAGGACTATTAGAAAGTAGTCATGAATAGGTAATTTACAGAAAGAAATTCAAATGAGCAGTAGACATAAAAAATGCTTTTTAATTAATAAAAAGTAGTAATTAAAATCAAATGAGTATGGTAATGAGATTTTTTTAATCTATCAGTCTGACAGAAAAAACTTAAAGTTGTTTCAAATCTGGTGTTGAGGAAGGTTTGGGGAAGCAGGTGTTGATCTACATGTTGGTAGAAATAAGAATTTGTCCAGTTTTCCAGTAGAACAACTTAAAACAATTTGACTTCATGCATTTATTCTGAAGATATAATGCAAAAATGTTTACAGTTACATATGTAAAGATGTTATTTGAAGGCTATGTTATACTGACACAAAATCTGAAAATATTTTCTATGTCCTTTATGGGGAAATGATTAAAATATTATAGAATTCCTGTAAAGTAGATTATTATGCAGGGTGCACAAATGCTTTGCATATTAGCTTCTGCAAAGTGGGGCAACATAAACTAAAGGAGAGTCCAGTTCTGCTAGACGTATTCTTTTCCTTTTCTGATGCAGTCTTATAAGGAAAATGGAGTTATGGAGAGTGGGGTTGGGGAGCTCATAGATAGAAACAAATGAGGAGGAAATGGCTGTTGTAAGGATTATTACTGTGGTCTTTGTGATAGTAAAAAAGAGAAGGTTAAGAACTTAGGTTATCTTGAAATTGCTTTTGATTGCTCACCTCTCTTTTGCCTGGATAACTGTTCTAAACTAGATGTAGGTTGACATCTTTATCAGAATTACATAGAACTCATTACATTACCATCTGTAAAATAGATAGCCAACGGAAATTTGCTGTATGTCTTGGGGAACTCAAACAGGGCTCTCTGTCAACCTAGAGGGGTGGGACGGGGAGGGAGATGGGAGGGGGAGGGTCAAGAGGGAGGGGACATGTGTACACCTCTGGCTGATTCATGTTAATGTTTGACAGAAAGCAACGAAATTCTATAAAGCAATTATCCTTCAATTAAAAAGTAATTTTTTAAAAAAATGACAAGAAAAAAAATCGAAATAAATTTCCTTTTTGTAAATATGAGAAATTTCAGGCCCATAGGGTTTACTCTTAAAGCATAGACCTGGGAGTGTAAACCAAATGTTTGTACCTTGCCTCAGCACCATTCCTGCAGCCCTCCTCATAGCCCAGTGAATATTAGTCAAAGGACTGAAATTCAGAGAGCTTGATTTTTCCAAAGGACTACCATTTTCAGTTTAATATACATATATATTTATTATTTAAATATGAAAGTAAATATTAAGACACTAATCTCCCTGTCAACTTAAACACAATAGTCTTTGTCTAAAATGCAATCATATTGGAAATTGAACATCTTAAGATCAATCATCAGGGAACATGATTTGCAAATATTAAAAAATTACAAATAAAAATATGAAAGCATATCCTTTATGCTTTACCCAGACACATTGTTTAAGTATTCTCTTTATGCCATGAAGTTCAAACTTTTGGTCTTACTACACTCTGGTCTCTTGAAAGATTTGAAGACTTCAAAGAGCTTTTGTTTATGTGGATAATATCTATTAATATTAATCATAAAATAATTTATAGGTAAATATCTTTTAAATGCCCACTAGACTAGTTCAGTTTAAAAGTAGTTATGTATATATCATTAACATTTTCTATGAAAAACAACTGTTTTTTTCCCAAAACAAAAAAGAGAATGCTATTGTTTCACATTTTTTTCCAAAATGTCTTTCAAGTCTAGCTAAATAGAACAACATTTTCAGTCGTGCCCGACTCTTTGCAACCCCATGGACTGCAGCCCACCAGGCTTCTCTGTCCATGAGATTTTCCAGGCAAGGATACTGGAGTGGGTTGCTGTTTCCTTCTCCAGAGGACCTTCCCAACCCAAGGCTCGAACCCCAGATCTCCGGCACTGCAGGCAGATTCTTTACCGACTGAGCTGTAGGGAAAACCCTTTCATACCTGCACATCTTGCAATAAGTTGAATTGGTTGAATCATAGGAAGAAAACTCAGCTCTGCACAGATACATAGTTAGAAAAAAGTGAAATATTTTGTTAACCTTTTCAGATAACTGTGAGTATTCTTTGATATTGCGCAAAAACTTGATAGTGGTGGTTTCTTAAAGAAGTTGCAATGCATAACCTGAAAAAAAGTCATTGAAATTTCCATATTGTTACATTGAAATCCATTAACCTATCTCATACTTTAAATGAGTCTTTTACCTGTATATCTTCTATAAAATCGTGCATTGATCATTTAGAAAATTTTCATTTATTGACTTATGTAGACTTTCCAAATATTGATTCTTTTAATTATGTGATACATATTTTTTAAAAAAATCATATCACCAATGTTGCTGATATCTTCAGAAAAGACTTTAAATGTTGATAAACTGTCAAGATCATAGTGGTGAATGCAGATCTTTTAAAATTCAAGTTTTCACTTAAACTGAAATTTTGTCATTGGCCGTAACCACCGTCAGATATTCTCTTTGAACTAATAGGTTATTTGTGGATATTTTTGAGAAAGATGGGACTTCCCTGGTGGCTCATATGGTAAAGAATCTGCTTGCAATATGGGAGATCAGCTTCCCTGGGTAGAGAAGATCCCCTGGCAAAGGGAATGGCTACCCACTCCAGTATTCTTGCCTGGAGCATTTCATGGACAGAGGACCCTAGTGTGCTACAGTCTATGGAGTCACCAAGAGTTGGACACGACTGAGCGACTAACACACTTAAGAAAATATTTGCCAAATATCTACATCTGGGCTTCCCTGGGGGCTCAGACGGTAAAGAGTCTGCCTGCCTTGTGAGAGACCTGGGTTCAATCCCTAGGTCGGGAAGATCCCCTGAAGGAAATGGCAACTCGCTGCAGTATTCTTGCCTAGAAAATTCCATGGATGGAGGAGACTGGTGGATTACATTCCATGGGCTCCTAAAGCGTGGGACACAACTGAGTGAGTAGCACAACATTTACATCCGAATAACCATACTTAATCTGATAATTGTACTTTCAAGTAAAAATGGGTCATGGAAAGGCAACCAAGTAGGCTCACAATGGTGTCGAAAGATCACCATAGTACTTCAATATGCAACAAAAGTGCTTTTGTGTGTTTTTCACATTTTATCACACAAAATATTAAAAAACCATGTACTCAAGGTGTTAATTTTACAAAATTAATAATATAACATATTTAATTAAATTAATGATAGTTATTATTTCATCAAGGGCATCCTCGAATGGAACTGGCTTTTTTTTGTTTCTGTGATTTACTGGGAGTGTATGATAGTTAAAATCAAAACCAAAAACAGTAGTTCTTGGTATAATTTAGTGTCACTATGTTGATTTGTGCTAAGGTACCAGCAGTTTTATTCAAGTCAGTGTTTTTGTACCATCAGTGTAAATGTCGGCACAGTGAAACAGACCAAAAAATATCTTAGTATTATTGTAAAAATAATTTCAACCCCTGGAAACTCTAAACAAGAGTCTCAGGAAGGAATCAAAGGCTGCACTTTGAGAATCACTGGTTTATCATAATCATAGGTGTTAACGGTGAGAAAGTGATAAGAAGTGCTGTTTTAATAAAATGGTGGTGGTGATATGAAAATAAAGGTCATTACCCAAGTATAAAAGCTGAAAGTAATCAAAATCTACATTTGCTCAATGGTGTTTAATTCAATGCTATGCAAAAGTTCCCTTTACAATGGAAGCCACTTAGTTTTTAGACTTTTTTTTCTTCTTTGAAATTATTTCTATATAATCTTATTTATGATAAGTCAAGTGGCTTCCCTCACAGCTCAGTCAGTAAAGAATCTGCCTGCAATGCAGCAGACCTGGGTTTGATCCCTAGGTCAGGAAGTTCACCTGGAGAAGGAAATGGCAACCCACTCCAGTGTTCTTGCCTGGAGAATCCCATGGACAGAGGAGCCTGACAGGTTCTAGTTCATGGGGTCACAGAGAGCCGGATATGACTTAGCAACTAAATCACCAAGAATTCTTTAAAATACAATTATTACTACAGCATATGTGTTGAAGACACACTGCGATGACAGTAGGCATTTATCAGTATGACAATAGTCATATAGTGTTCCTTGAATCAGTTGTCACCTTCTTCCTTCTTGTGACAATGAAGCAAATATTCCTCCTATTAATATCAGGTTAATATTAATTAACCTTCTATTAATACTGCCCCTATCAAGCCCAGATTCCATCATTTCCTAAATTCTCAGTTGTTTCATTTTCTGTAATTGTCTTATTCTTGTAATGTCAAACTCCATACATTGGGACATTTCTATCAACATATAAATATGCTTTCTTATCTCTTGTCTTAGAAGAAAAACAACAGCAACAAGAAAATCCTATCTTCTTATTCTCCGCAATTCAGATTTCTCATCCTTGAGGCTCTCTCTTCAATTCATTCTTATATGATACCAACCCTGGTATGCTACTACTCTTGTCTTAAAATCACTTTTGTCAAGGACACCAGAGACGTCCATGTTGTCAAAGCCAATGGTCACCTGTGTTCCTATCCTTATTCTTCCTGAGTTCTAAGAATCACTCAGAACAATGTATATCTTCTCCCTGTTTCTTCTTTTGAATCTAGAAGCTCCACTCTCTATTGGCTGTCTTCCTCATTCACTGGTGCTTCCTGACCAGCCTCCTTTGCTTCCCTATCAGACTCTACATATGGACTTCTTGTTGGTTCTAAGCTCTTTCCTTTCTCTGCCCTCACTCCTTTAACCCACTCTGACTTCGTGTTGATGATTCCCACATGCAGCTATCCATCCCAGGTTTTTCTCTGATCACTTTCTTCATGTTTTCAGCAGCCTTCAGGACATCACCATTTGGACCTCAGTGACTTGTAGATGTCTCAAAATAACATGTTCAAAATGTAAATATTAATTTATTCTGCTGTAGAACTGTCCCCTTCCATCTTCTCATTACATTGAATGACACTATCTTCTACACATTCTTCCAGCCAGACTCTTAGGAATCATCCTATATTCTTCCCTTTTCCTCAAACCCATGTCTTCAATATTTAAAAATGTTGCATATTCAATTAATACCTAGGTTAAGAATGTCAAGTTCTATACACTGTGTATTCTGTAGTGTAAATTATTGTCACATATTCTCTGTTTATCTGCGAGACCCTTGGGACTTTATATGTAATTAAAAATACATAGCCCACTTTCCCCTTGGCACTTTTAGATAATAACTTATAGAATCAGTGATGTAGGTGCAAGTCTTATTTTATGAAGAAGTTCCAGAGTTCTGCTCCCTACAATGACCTGATTGTGCCAGTATACATTTTTTTTTTCATATGTAAGAAACAAAATGGAAATCATGATACTTTTTAAAGATTCCTGGTATTTTTATTTCTTACATACATATGTTAGCAAAAGTAATCTTCATAGTCACTGCCTCAACACTCCTACTTATCTCAAACCAAGTTGATAACAAATTGCTTCACTCTCTATTAAGCATAGTGAAAGCAGAGAGACATCACAGTAATCTTCTAGAACTAATAAATGACACCATTTGTGCCTCTTTTCTCTCTAGCACCACACTGCCCTTGGTCTTTAAACAATTGCCACTCTTTATTCTTTTCACAATATCTAATGTTTCTCCCCTTAAGTTTTGTTTCAACATTGATAAATCCACATTCTGTCTGAGAGGCACAAAGCTGCAGATGATATAAATAACCTCACATAGATTTTTTGGATCAATCTCAAAAAAAAATTTCTAAAACTCTTAAACTGCTGACTACTTTTATTTAGTCTTCAAGTGCTGATAGATGAATGATAAATCTATTTAAAGGCAATTATTTGGCCTCCACATATTCCCATTGATGTTAATAGATGCTTAATTATGCACTGTGAGCATAGAAAACAAGGGCGGGCAGTAGAAATGTTGGCGTGTTCTCTGTTTCTTTGTGTTTCAATCGTTGGTGGTACATGCTTTCTTCTCACAGTGTGTTGCTCTGTGAGTTTGAACTGTTTGTTCAGTCTTTCACTACAAAGCTGAGGAGACTTTTATTATTTCTGCTTCCAGAGAACAAACATTTTGAATTTTGGTACAGTCATAAGAATACTGATTAAAAATGTTTTCCTCTCTGTGAATCAGAAGCTGATTTTTAAAAATCCAATTATCGTTAAAAAATCATGGATGGACTTAGAGAATATTACGCTTCAGTTTAGTTCAGTCACTCAGTCGTGTCCAACTCTTTGTGACCCCATGAATCACAGCACACCAGGCCTCCCTGTCCATCACCAACTCCCGGAGTTTACTCAAACTCATGTCCATCAAGTCAGTGATGCCATCCAGCCATCTCATCCTCTGTCATCCCCTTCTCCTCCTGCCCCTAATCCCTCCCAGCATCAGAGTCTTTTCCAATGAGTCAACTTGAGGTGGAAGACAAATACTGTCTGATATCACTTATATGTGGAATCTAACAAAAACACTAGTAAGTAAAAACAGAAGCAGACTCACAAATACAGAAAACAAACCAGCATTTACCAGTGGGGCAAGGGAAGGATGGGAGAGGCAAGATAGAGGACTGAGAAAGACATGCTTCTGTGAATAAAGTAAGCTACAGGGATGTAATGTAAAGCACAAGGAACACAGTCAATATTTTGTAATACTTATAAATGGGGTATAACCTTTAAAAATTATGAATAACTATGTTGTACAACTGAAATTTACTTAATATTGTATATAAACTATTCTTGAATTAAAAAATAAAAAACCTTAAAAATCTATCATTAGAAACTATATTACAATATAGGTGCTGTCCTATAGAGATGTTAAAGGGATATGTGGCATTTCCCAACTTCAGTATCAAATACAACATCTTTGTTTTTCAGAAGGTGATGAATTTTTCAAATGCCTACAAAGTAACTTGACAAAAAAAAAAAAATAATAACACTAATTTAGGAACTGGAGATACTCCAAAATTGCTTGGTTGAACTTCATGAAATTCTTAAATGACAATCATTAACTATTTTCCCCTAGTATTTGTAGTATGCCCAATGAATCAAAATTCTTAGCTAATTTAAATCCGTTTGAAACCAGTTGTCAGTTAAAATCAAGAAGCCAAATCAACTCAGAGGTTTGCTTTCATCATTATAGGAGTAGGTCACAATGGAAAAGTTGCTAATTCTGCACATGCATAGATTTTTAATTCCATGATACATCTGTATCTATAAGCAGAAAATAAACTGGAAGAATATTTAAGAAGCATATCATGTGGCTCAATAGTGAGGTAATAGCACATCAAGTTCATCTGTCCATGGGATCTCCCGGGTAAGGATACTGAAGGGGGTAGCCATTTCCTTCTCTAGGGGATCTTCCCAATCCTGGAATCGAACCTGTGATCCCTGCGCTGGCAGGCGAATTCTTTACCACTGAGTCACCAGGGAAGCCCACATCTTAAATACCCATATGCAAAATTAAGGACATCTACCAAAACAAGTTTTTATGACATTTCACTGTCTTTGTATATTGAAGACAAATTGCGCAGGTGGTCAGCCGATTATTCAGAGAAAATGACTGATGTGTCTGGACACCGGAGGAAAAGTGGACAGAAATGATAGTCAATAACCTAGGTGCAATCCACCAGCTAGGTCTCCTAGACTCATTTCAATATATATTGTCAGTTCCTAAGGCAAAGCTTCTTCACACAACATGTATATTGTTTATTTTGAAATATGGAGATTTCTAGCTGCTCTTTTTGAGAAACTCCTCACCTGGTGATGGAAAGACACCTGGGCTAAGCATGCCCAGCGTGCCAAGGCAGAGATGCCTCAGAAAGCAATAAAAAGTAGAATCCCTTCTTGGTTCTTTTATCTCTCCTTTGTGTAAGTCTATTTGATTTTGCTACCAGTGTGACTTAACATGTTCTGAGTGCAATGAAAAATAATTCTGTGAATCTCTGCTCAATATATAAAGGAGGTTTCAAACCAACAAGGGCAAAGGCTTTCCCCCCCTCTGTCCTGTTTTAATTGTCTGAAAGATATGCATAAACTGTCTAGAATGACTATAAGAAGTGTGCAAAAAAAAGTCCCTGTCAAGTGCTCTTTGCTATTTGCCCAGGGATGGACAGTCCAGAATAAAGGGGAAAAGGGGAGCCTAAAACACATCAATCCCAGAAATCTCTGGTAAGCAGTAACTGAGGGCAAAATACTGTGAGCAGACTGACATAAAGCGAAGCTACCTTGCAAATTTAGGGTTCAGTTCTCTTTGCCCATCTCTAGTTAAAAACCAAACAGTTTTTTACACATAGCTTCCAATTGCAGAGCCTGTTGAAAACTCATTATCTTCAAATAGGATTACACTCCGTTAATATGAGAACATGCATATTACAATATCTGGTAAAAATCAAAAGTTCCAATTTGCTCACTACATGTAAATCCAATTCAAAATATTTCCATAACATATATCTGCTGGATGTTACACTATTTGTGTGTCACTCCGGAATGGATTAACTCCATGACAGGCTAGGCTCAGTTTTTCTGCATTTGGTGTTTTTAAACAGTTTATATTTGTTATCATATCAAAGACAGGCTTGCAGTTTTCAAAAGGAAGAAGAGAACACAGCGCCCAAGGCTCCTCCAGCATTACATTTCTTATTCCATTTTATCTTTCTTGGTTTTGACTAATGTCAGTAACAGCTACTGGTAATAAACTGCTTGTTACAGCCTGCTGTTGCCTTGAAGCCTGCCTTTGATACATTGTCAGCCAATCGGAAGCATTTCCTGATTACATTTCCAAATTGCTTGTTTATTGATTGAGAGTTAATAAAGCA
Source organism: Muntiacus reevesi (assembly GCF_963930625.1). Lineage (NCBI taxonomy): Eukaryota > Metazoa > Chordata > Mammalia > Artiodactyla > Cervidae > Muntiacus > Muntiacus reevesi. The sequence goes on along the minus strand of NC_089254.1, from coordinate 51,020,404 downwards.
AAAGACAACTTTACAGCTTAAATTAAATGAAAGTTTCCTTTGATGTTCAAATTATCCAATCAACCAATATGCAGTGAAATGTAAGCATTTGAAAATTTTATCTGAAAAGAAGTAAAAAAAAAAAAATCGTATGAGATAAATGGATCTCAGTATAGACATGGTGGCTAAGTGCTAATGAAAAATATGTGCAACTTGGCATACTGTGATTTCATTTATTTCCCAGGCAAAGGAAATGATGTTGTTATTTAAGCCACCCCATTTCCCAAACCTGAACAAGGAAAAGTACTTCTAGGATGTCTGTTATTTGGTTGGCAATTATTTCTTAAAATTGGAACCACTCTAGTAAATATAATGAATTATATTAAGCTTTATGGATTTATTAAAGTTATGACATTTAAAAATGGTAACAATTTGGGCTTCCAGGTAGCTCTAGTGATAAAGAACCTGCCTGCTAATGCAGAAGACATAGGAGACAAGGGTTCGATCCCTGGTTTGGAAGGATCCCCTGGAGGAGGGAATGACAACCCACTCCAGTATTCTTGCCTGGAGAATCCCATGGACAGAGGAGCCTGGTGGACTGTAGTCCATGGGGTCACAAAGAGTCGGACACAACTGAAGCGACTTTGCAAGCATGCACAACAGAATTTAGATCCTCTCTTTGGAATATCATAGTTGTAGCTGTTTTGATGTCACGTATGGCCAGCTTGTCATGGAAAAGAAGTTGCCCTCTTCAAAATTTTTAGTAGTTTTTGACATTCCTTCATCAATGAGCCATTCAGCCATTCATTACTATTTTCTTGAGTGTTTAGGTGCAATGGAACACTTACTTACTGCAGGAGATGAAAAGATGGATTTGAAACAGGTTTTGTTCTAGGGCTTCCCTCATAGCTTAGTTGGTAAAGAATCTGCCTGCACTGACTGCAGAGATCCTGGTCCAATGCCTGGGTTGGGAAGATCCCCTGGAGAAGAGCTAGGCTACCCACTCCAGTATTCTGGCCTGGAGAATCCCATGGACGGAGGAGCCTGGTGGGTTACAGTCCACGGGGTCGCAAAGAGTCGGACACGACTGAGCGACCTCACTTTCACTTTGTTCTAGGAATTCATAATATGAATCAGCATTTTCCTTTGTCCAGGTCAGTTGATCTTTGATCAAGGCATAAATGGATGCTTGAAAGTGGAACTGTGCTTCCATTTCAGTAATTGTGTTCATAATACTATACATCCAGTTTTATACCAAGTTCAAGAATTAGTCTTCATTTCTCTCTGCCATTTACTCCCCACCTCCTCAACCTCAGAAAACCTTTAGCAACCCTGAGAGCATCCCTCCAAAACATGTTTAAAATCCATCTAATTCCTTCTGTTTCCCCTGCAGCCACCTGCCTAAGCAGTGTCATCTCTTTGTCCCTCCTGGGCTCCTACTTGCGTTTGCTTCTTTGTGCTCTGTTTGCCACCCAGCCAGCCAGAGTGATCTCTCTAAACAGGATTCACATTAAGTCGTCTGCCTGCTTATTGTCCACATGCCTTCGCTTTCTGCTTGTGAGCAGATGTGTGCTCAGCCCCTGAGCTGCAGTGCCCTGCCGAGCCTGCCTGGTCTAATCCCATGACGGTCACTCTCCCTCTCCGTCGTGGCAGCCACAGACCAAGCTTGTCCCACTTCAGGGCCCCATGTGTTTCCTCACATCATTTCACAGGTGCTGGCTTCTCTTCATTCAGGTCAGAATTCACAGTCCAGCTCTTTTGAGAGCCTTGTCTAGAGCAGTCAGCCTTTTTTCTTTCCCCACTAACCTGTCGTCCTTTTGAATTTCCTTTAGAGCATTTATCACTATCTGAAAATAACCAGTTTATTTATTTGTTAACTTTTTAGAAAATTCTACTTCTCCCTTGCTCACTGCTCCTCCACTACAATGTGCCGGCTGTGGCGTGTGTGCTCTGTACATATTGGTTGAGAGAGTGAGTAAGTGAATGAATGAAGAGCCTGCACATGCTCAGCAGGCCTCTCTTGGTTGGTATTTGAGATTGAGCTATAGCCTGACTTTTCTTACTGCCTCCCTCCATCACCCCCTGCCTTGGTCATCAAGTCACCTTGTAAGTCCTACTGGTTCTGTGAAGCCTGTCCCAACAGTCTAGTCATCCCCTTTTCCGTTGTATATAATTTATTATCCAATCCAAGTTACTTTTGAAAGTAAAAGGAGGCATTGTGAGCACTTGTGCAGGGGCAACAGGTGTACACCGGAATGGTCCGGGGAAAACTAGGCTGTATGATCACTCTTTATCTGGAACTTGCTTTATTCTTTATTGTTACTTACTACATTCAGATCAGTAGTGCCATGCCCTTCTTTTTCTCTGTTGCATTATGTAATTTATTTATTTGGGGGAAATTTTCTTAAAAGAGATTCTCTTATGCATCATACTGGATCTGATGATTATTATCATCAGCTAATTTCAGAAAACAGAAGACTGTTCTTTTATAAAGAATCCTGTGGCAAGCCTTGGACCAAGTCATTAAATCCGACAACTGTTCCTATAGTCATGTGACCCTGTGCTGAGGGGTCAAGCCATTTTTAGTTAATTGAGTACTAAGAATTCATTGGGATTGCCTGGGGGCTCTGCCTGCAATGCCAGACATCCTGGAATGCAAAATTAGATGGGCCTTAGGAAGCATCACTGCAAACAAAAGCTAGTGGAGGTGATGGAATTCCGGCTGAGCTTTTTCAGATCCTAAAAGATGATGCCGTGAAAGTGCTACACTCACTATGCCAGCAAATATGGAAAACAGTAGTGGCTACAGCACTGTAAAAGGTCAGTTTTCATTCCAATCCCAAAGAAAGGCAATGCCAAAGAATGCTTAAACTTCCACACAATTGCACTCATCTCACATGCTAGCAAAGTAATGCTCAAAATTCTCCAAGCCAGGCTTCAACGGTATGTGAACCATGAACTTCCAGAAGTTCGAACTAGATTTAGAAAAGACAGAGGAATTGGAGATCAAATTGCCAACATCCACTGGATCATTGAAAAAGCAAGAGAGTTCCAGAAAAACATCTACTTCTGCTTTATTGACTATGCCAAAGTCTCTGACTGTGTGGATCACAACAAACTGTGGAAAATTCTTAAAGAGATGGGAATACCAAACCACCTGACCTTCCTCCTGAGAAATCTGTGTGCAGGTCAAGAAGCAACAGTTAGAACTGGACATGGAACAACAGACTGGTTCCATTAGGAAAAGGATTACGTCAAGGTTGTATGTTGTCACCCTGCTTATTTAACTTATATGCAGAGTACATCATGCAAAACGCCAGGCTGCATGAAGCACAAGCTGGAGTTAAGATTGCTGGGAGAAATATCAATAACCACAGATATGCAGATGACACCACCCTTGTGGTAGAAAGTGAAGAACTAAAGAGCCTCTTGATGAAAGTGAAAGAGAGGACTGAAAAAGTTGGCTCAAAACTCAATATTCAGAAAACTAAGGTCATGACATCTGGTCCCATCATTTCATGGCAAATAGATAGGGAAACAATGAAAACAGTAAGAGACTTTATATTTTTGGGCTCCAAAATCACTGCAGATGGTGACTGCAGTCATGAAATTAAAAGACGCTTACTTCTTTGAAGAAAAGCTATGACCAACCTAGACAGCTTATTAAAAAGCAGAGACATTACTTTACAATAAAGGTCCCTCTGGTCCAAACTATGGTTTTTCCAATAGTCATGTATGGATGTGAGAGTTGGACTATAAAGAAAGCTGAGCACAGAAGAATTGATGCTTTTGAATTGTGGTATTGGAGAAGACTCTTGAGAGTCCCTTGGACTGCAGGGAGAACCAACGAGTCCATATGAAAGGAAATCAGTCCTGAATATTCATTGGAAGGACTGATGCTGAAGCTGAAACTCCAGTACTTTGGCCACCTGATGCGAAGAACCGACTCATTTGAAAGACCCTGATGCTGGGAAATATTGAAGGCAGGAGAAGGGGATGACAGAGGATGAGATGGTTGGACGGCATCACTGATGTGATGGACATGAGTTTGAGTAGGCTTCGGGAGCTGGTGATGGACAGGGAAGCCTGGCGTGCTGCACTGCATGGGGTCACAAAGTGTCAGACCTGAATGAGCAACTGAACTGAAGAATTCATTTTTTTCTTAATTTTTATTTTTGTGATATAAAGGGACTGTCTCTTTTTTGACCATTTAACTCTCAAAGTTATAAGTGATGACTTTCTGGTGGCAAGGGTTGAAATTAAAGTAGATGCATTGGAATTTGTTTATCAAACTGTGTATTTTACAGTAGGTAGTTGTAATAATTCTTATACTGGATAATGTATAAACCATTATTATAAGATGAACCCGAAAATAAGTCCAGTCACCCTTTCTTCTAAATCATGCATAAAGAAATGCAGTTGTAACAATTAGAAGTATTTTGAAAACCAAATTTTCAAAAAATGAAAATACCTCTGAAGCTCCTGCCAGTACTTACAAAAGCAAAATCTCAAAGGAAATATGAGTTAATGGGTTAGTACTTGTATTTTTATATAGACTTTTTCTGATGACTTTGAAACTCTTTTAAAAGCATTATCTGATAAAAGAATTGTTCTAGTTATTAGAGAGTATATATTGAATGATTTTAACTGCCACATCCTCTGTCTTTATTGTGGATCGGATTTGTTGGTATATAATGGCATTTGACATAGTGTATGTCTCTCTTGAAGTCTGAATGGAAGAGAAAGAAGTGATGATGAAGAGCAGGAGGAAGAGGATAATAAACACCTTAAAATATTTTCAGTGTATAAGACAGTGTTCTAAGCATTTTACATGTCTTAAATGATTTCATAACACAATTCTCTGAGGGAGAGTCTATTATTATTATCTCCATTTTTGGATGAGGAAACCAAAGCCTGGAAAAACTAAGGTACTTGTCCAAGATCATACAGTTACTAAGTGAGAGAATTCAGATTCAAGTCCAAGTTTGTCAGGTGCCAAGTTCTATATGCTTTTTATTATATCCCATTCATTTCCAAAGAAATCTAGACTTAAATTCCTTATTCTAAGGCAATGTCATCTAGAAAAGCATATTACCACATGGATCAAGAGAAGGAGAGTGTAGTTAGATACTATGGCTAAACTCCAGGAGATGGTGAGGGACAGGGAAGCCTGGCGTGCTGCAGTCCATGAGGTCTTAGAGAGTCATACAATATTTGGTGACTGAACAACAACAATTAGATTGCACTCAGCCATTCAATTTATAAATGTTTCATGCCATGATATATCATTTGAGATGACTTTGGCTGTAATTAACAGAATGCTTAGCAGTAACATAGACAACAGGGGCAGTTATTTTCTTTTTCTTCTTTTTTTTATTTTCTTGGTCACACAGCAAGAATGCTAGAAGGTGGTAACAGTAATGGTTTGGCAACTCCAGGATTCCAGAGTGCTGGTTGTAGAATCTTATTTCTCCTCATGCTCACATGATGGCTGCAATGGTACCAACGAAATATCCTCACATGACAGCAATTAAAGGAGGAAAAATAGGGATTTCTTCTCAGTTCCTTCCGAGAATCTCTCTCTGTGAGAGAAGAAAACATCCCCCAGAAGCACCCTAGAATATCTCTCCTTTGTGACTCATTGCCTAGAACAGTGTCACAATAGCATAATGAGTGCTTGGTCAAAGGATTAGCTTAATTGACCAATCAAGATTCAGACCCTAATGCTGGGCACAGTGATATCTGAAAAGCTTTGGTGTTCCTTGTATAAGATAAGAGACCAGAAAAGTCTGCCCTGTATAAGCTCCTGGGATCAATACAGCAGGAAAGGCAGAGAGCCACTATTTTATAAATGATTGAAAGAGAAGTTGTGACTTGTCCAAATTTGTACATACAGGATCAAGATCAAAGTTCAGCCCAGAATCTTTGGGCTATTTCAGTGGTTTTCAAACTTAGTGCCTCAAGGTTTCTACAAAAGTTTCATTAGAATGTCAGTTTAAAACTCTTCAGTATGTTTTTTAAAATGTGATTAAAAATACAATGCACATGTAATTTTCTCATTTATCAAAAGTTGACACACGGAAATTCCTACCATACAAACCATGTTAGCTCATGCTGTCAGTTAACTCGATTTTTTGTTGTGATTATTTTCAACCTTGGAGTAAACCCCCTCATGCCATCTAATCATGAAGTCTCCTGGGGTTGTTCTGTAGTCTATTAAAAGCTATTTGTAACCATTTGTCCATGTTAATCTGAATTTTTTTCAGTACTGGACAACCACTATAAGATAATCAATTGCGTGTTGACAGTGATCTAAGACTGCGGCACGTGCAAGCAAATTTGAAATAACCTCTAATTTGAAATTGTTGTATGTATCAGAACAGCTAAATTATTCTCTTGAACTGACTTAGCTATCTCTCAGGGCCCTGCTTACCTCTCTAGCCACTTTTCCCTGGCTCTTCGCACTTCAGAAGCATCTGCTTCAATGCTGGGAAGACTCTTCTGGACCCAGAAGACTTTCTCTCATGCCATGCCCTCTAGCAAGCATTCTTCTTGGTGTTCCAGTTAAATGGTACTTTGTTCCCTAACCTCTCCATTGAGTTTCACATTGTTTTTGTATACTTATCATTTTATAATTATTTAGTCCACAGCTGTCTTTTCTGCTAGGCTGTCTAAGGGCAGCTGTCTAAGGGCAGCAACCATGGATGTGCCATTCACATCTCTCAGCACAGTGCAGGCTCCATAGACGTAATCAATTATTTTTGAAGGATGGGATATTGATTAAAAAGCATAAATGAAAATTTTTTCTGTTTTTTAAAGAAAAACTGATTGGATCGGAAGATGGCAAACAGTGAAACACACAAATGTATTAACATTAAGTATACAACTAGATGTAAATTTCCATATATATATACATGTGATTAAGCTCCATCCATGTGAAATATAAAGCACTTTTAGCACCCCATTGCTTTCCTAGTAATCACCCTGGTCATTTGTTGTTGGTCAGTTGCTAAATTGTGTCCGACTCTTTGCGACCCCATGAACTACAGCACGCCAGTCTTCCTTGTCCTTCACTGTCTTCCAGAACTTGCTCAGACTCATATCCATTGAGTTGGTGATGCCATCCAACCGCCTCATCCTCTGTCACCTCCTTCTCTTCCTGCCCTCAATCTTTTCCAGCAGAATCTTTTCCAATGAGTTGGCTCTTCGCATCAGATGGTCAAAATATTGGAGCGTCAGCATCAGTCCTTCCAATGAATATTCAGGGTTGATTTCCTTTAGGATTGACTGTTTTGATCTCTTTGCAGTCCAAGAGACTCTCATGAGTCTTCTCCCACACCACAGTTCAAAAGCATCAATTCTTTGGTGCTCAGCCTTCTTTTTGTAACACCTCTCATATCCATACATGACTACTGGAAGAGCCATAGTTTTGACAATACAGACCACGATCTTAGTGTTTGAATGTTGAGTTTTAAGCTAGCCAGAGTTTTCCCTCTCCTCTTTTACCTTCATCAAGAGACTCTAGTTCCTCTTTGCTTTCTGCCATTAGAGTGGTATCACCCTAGTCATACTCACACCCTATCATCCCATTCCCAGAGGTAAATACTGTTCTGAGTTCATCCCCATCAGTTGGTTTTTGCCTGTTGTTAAATTTCATATAAATAAAGATTTTAAGTATGTATTATTTTGTGATGTTTTCTTCCACTCAACATACTATCTATGAGACTGTCCATGTCAAGTGTGATTTTTTGTTATTTTAATATGTTCTTTTGTAAATATACTATGTGTAGTTCTCAGTTTCTTATTGATAGGTATTGGGTTTTGTTCTCAATTTAGAGCTATAATGGAAACAGACATAATGAACACTCTTGTTCAGGTCATTCTGTGGACATTTGACAAAAGAACTCTGTTTTTTTCCACCCATCCTTAGAAGAAAAAATTGAATCCCCATATGCTCTATTGATGTCCTGAAATATCTTTTCAATTCTTAAAAACCAAAAAGAAATCAGAACAACATTAGATATTACTTTAAAAATAGATGAAAATCCTAATTGAAGACTGGGGCAGAAGTGAGCACCCTATCAGAGATAGGGGAAAAAAAAAAAAGGAAAATCTAATGAAATGGGAAAACTCATTACAGATGGTAATGTACCTAATAAAAATGTGTCCACAAAAAATGTACACAAAAATGTTTATACTAGCTTTATTCATAATGCCCCCAAACTGAAAAAAAACAAAAACAGCAATTACAATCTTCAAAAGATTCTGCACAATTTCTTTGGGGAAACATGTAAGATTCTGCTATCCTGAGAGTATATCAGCAATCCCGTAATTGTCCCGGATTCTAATAATGTCCTGCATTTATATAGAACTTTAAAATTACAAATTTCACATATATCACATAGCTAATAACTGGCAGAACAGGAACTCCAATGCAGGACTTTTGATGCTAACTTTAGTGTATTTCCCCATTACATCCTGATTATACCTCATCAGGAAAAGCAACACTCAACATGATTACTTATGACAAAGTGTGTTTAATTTTTAACACTTTTAAAACTGGGTTTTCTACTTTGGAGGGTTTTTCTAATTAGAAATAATTATTGCGTGTGCATTCTGATCTACACTTGTCAGTGAGTCCCAGCCTTTCCTAGTTCATGCCTGGCCAATCACCCTATCAAAGAGCTTGTTTCTTGTTGACACACACTTTTCTTTTCACTAGGAAAGAAGTTTCTTCTTGTTTGTCGATTAACATTCTGTTACTGGTGTTCTCATTCATGGTAAATTCAGCCAAGCAAAAAACTACAATCATTTGTATCTAAGTAGACGATTTCTCAGAGCTTTTAAAATGCCAGTGAACCTGGCGACTATACAAAGAGCAAGCTAGAGTGACTATGCTTCCTAACTATAGCATTTAGAAATTTCTAGAGAAAAAATTAGGGAAACTCCTTTCTAGACTTTTGTTGATTATCTCTTGGAAGTTTCACTTTAAACCAAGCCATTCCCAAAAATTCACCTGCAAATAGTTGTGTTTATTTTTATCAGCCACAAAAAATCACTAGAAAAATCAAAAAATCGCTAGAGTGGCTATACGTCCTAACTATAGCATTTAGAAATTTCTAGAGAAAAAATTGGGGAAACTCCTTTCTAGACGTTTGTTTTGTTGATTACCTCTGGAAATCTTCACTTTCAACTAGGCCATTCCCACAAAGCTTTGTTAATTGACTGCCTAGAAATTCTTCCCCAAAAATGATGTTTATGACTGGTAAGGACCCTGTGTGTTATACCCCCTTTCCAGATAGAAGATTTTCACCTTGACTGGAATTATCAGGACCAAACTGAAAATGACTGATGTAAGCTCAGGCCCTATGCTGGCAGAGGAGAAATATGTGGTGGGGTTGGAAAGAAGCTTAAGCAAGAGCCTCAGCTGCTGAGGAAAAGAGACCCTGGAGCCTGGCTTGGTTTCTTTTTAGAGCCAGATGTGTGTGCTCAGTGCAGAAAATGGTGAGAAACATGGACTTGCTGCTGTTTTGTCATCCTAAGTACCAGCACATAATATTTATCTTTTCATCTACTTTGACTTGAACCACCAACATATTCAAGCTCTCAGGAGGGAAAATTGCTTTCTACTCTCATCTGTGTAGAAAACATTTTTTCTAAGCTTTCAGTCAGGGTCATTTGGATGACAGAATTCAACTGCAAATAGTTGTGTTTATTTTTATCAGTCATGAAAAATCACTCTTTATTCCGTCTGTAGTTGGAAATTTGGAGTCATGTTCATTTCTGCAAAAATGTATCACTCTTTTGTTTTTTTACTGATTTGTTCTCCCCTCAAGTGTGAAAAGGTTCTACTAGTACCTGTAGAACTGAGCTGGTTTTTTTCCCACTTTGGTTCAGTCTGACATGCTAATTCCATGTTGGTATATGTTTTAAACAGATATGTTATTGCCTCCTTAATTTAGAGTTGAAATAATTTCTTATTCCAAACAGTTTAATTCTATATTTAAATAGGAAGGAAACACACAGCCACAGACACTAAAAATGAAATCATTATTATTTTATTTTAAAAGATTTAACAATCTGGGCATTGGGCTATAGAGTGACTTTTATACTTTAAAAATACATTTTTGAGTATCCCAATTTCTTCAAAATGAAGATGCTGCATTCATATGTGTAAAATACATTTTACACTTGTAATTATCTTTGCATCTATTCCACCTGTTAATATTTTTGTTTCCAAAGAAAGAAAATACACTGAGAGTGATTAAACAGTATGTAAATTATATGAGCTTGGAGTCAGTTCTATCCTCCTGTTTTATGACACTAATTATCTCAAATAGTGTGACTGGCAATATTAACAGCAGGTTTAATAGTCTGGAACAAGACCACTTAGGATTAAATTCTGGTGCCACCCTCCAGCCAGCTCTAATTGGGGATTGGTTATTTAATTTCTTTGGGCCTTAGTTTCCTCATCTGTAAAAAGAAGGATGCTTATAGAACCTGTTTCATATGGCTACTCTGAGGAATCAGTTAGGTTAATACAGATAGTGCTCTAACAGTAGTCACTCTACATAATGAAAGTCAGTAAACAACCTGTTGTCATCATCAACATTATTTAAAGGAGGCAATAAAAAAAACTGGTCCAGTTATATGACCAGATAATTTAAAGACTGGAGAACTCAAGAATAAACATTTGAAAAGATGTTAACCCCTACTTCTAATAATCAGGGACATAAATATAGAAATAACAGTACCATTTCTCATGCATCCAATTGATGGTAATTTAAAAGTCTGAAAGTGTCAGAGGATTCCAGAAAACAAATTCTTACATACTGTGGGTAGGAGTATAAAATGGTCAAACAAAATTTGTTTGAATTGTCAAACAAAATTGAAACTGTTCATAGTTTACAAACCAGCATTTCTGCTTGAAAGTGTTTATCTGGTAGAGAAAACTCACACATAAGCACAAAGAGTTATGTGTAAGGATATTTATTATAGCACATTTCTTAAAAAAGGGAGACATTCTATATGTCCACTAATAAGGGAATATATAAATACATACCTGTGTCATGGACTTGTTGCTGTTTGGTTGCTAAGTCATGTCCAACTCTTTTGCAACCGCATGTAATCCACAGGCTCCTCTGTCCATGGGATTTCCCAGGCAAGAGTACTGGAGTGGTTTGCCATTGCCTTCTCCAGGGGATCTTCCTGACCCAGGGACTGAACCCATGTCTCCTGTGTTGGCAGGTGGGTTCTTTACAACTGAGTCACCAGGGAAGCCCATCGTGGATTGTTATGTAGCAATTTAAGAGAAATGAATTGGTGGGTTTATACTGAAAAACGTGAATGAAATTTATGGCCAACCCAGTATTTATACTGCAACACGGATCTGTCTCAAAAATAGGGAATAGGCAAGTTGCAAAATGATATACATTGTATAATATTACCTATGTAAGTAAATAGTTACACAAAACTATACTATATATTGGTAACAAATCATTCTGAAATTTTGTAAGTTTAATTATTCAGTGACCTGGAATGATGCACACCAAATACATAGTTGTGTTGTTTAGGAAAAAGGAGAATTGGAAGTGGGAAGGAAAAGGGCAAAAAAGAAAGAGGACTTAAATTTGTTTCCTTTATTAAAATAAAAAGGCTTGACATATAACTATATAAATAAGGTTAATATTTGACATTTCCTGGTGGTGAGTACACAGGCCTTTATTGTATATGTCTTTGAATATTACTATATTTGAAAACTTTCTCAAAATGAGTGTATCTAGACTAATGTTTAAAAAGATACTCTTTCCCCAAAAAGGTAGGTACTGTATAAATATCAATTGATTGTCAAAAAGGGAAAGAAATGACTTGTTATTTTAAATTAATAAAGGATGTTGAAGCATAGTCTATTTGGTGATATCCTCAAGATCAAAATCTTGATTTATTCATCACTGTACCACTTAGCCCACAGCACAGTACTTGGTATATATAGGTTGGTGCAGAAGTAATTGTGGTTTTACATTGTTAAACTTTGCTGTTTGATATTGGAATACCTTCTTAAATAAATGTCATTATGTTACACATCATTTTTCTCACTTTATGTTTTTTTTTAACTAATGACTTATTACTTGCTGTTTGTTTCATATTTATTTTAAACTAGGGAAATGATGTTAGCCAAAATGCAAATTTGAGTGATTTTCTTATTTGAGTTCAAAATGGGTCATATAGCAGCAGAGACAATTCGCAACATCAACAATGCTTTTGACCCAGGAATTGCTAAGAAATGTACAGTGCAGTGGTGGTTCAGTAAATTTTGCAAAGAAGATGAGAGCCTTTAAGATGAGAAGCACAGTGGCCGATGACCTGAAGTTGACAGTGAGCAATTGAAAAGACCATTGAGGCTGGTCCTCTTAAAACTGCAGGAGAAGTTGCCGAAGAACTCAACATCAACCATTCTATGGTCGCTTGGCATTTGAAGCAAATTGGAAAGGTGAAAAAGCTTGATAAGTGGGTGCCTCATGAACTGACCGAGATTAAAAAAAAAAAAAATCCTTGTTTTGAAGTGTTGTCTTCTCTTATTGTACTCAACAACAAATCGTTTCTCAACCAGATTGTGATGTGGGACATAAGTGGGATTTTATACAACTGATGATGACCAGCTCAATGGTTGGACCAAGAAGCTCCAGAACACTTCCCAAAGCCAAGCGTGGACTACAAAATGGTCATGGTCACTGTTTGGTGTGCTGCCTGTCTAATCCCCTACAGCTTTCTGAATTCAATTGAAATTATTACACCTGAGAAGTATGCTCAGCAAATGCAAGGCCAGCAGCTGGCATTAGTCAACAGTTCAGTCGCTCAGTCGTGTCCAACTCTTTGCAACCCCATGAACTGCAGCACACCAGGCCTCCCTGTCCATCACCAACTCCCAGAGTTTATTCAAGCCCATGTCCTTTGAGTTGGTGATGCCATCCAATCATCTCATCCTCTGTCATCCCCTTCTCCTACCGCCTTCAGTCTTTCCCAGCAGCAGAGTCTTTTCAAATGAGTCAGTTCCTCGCATCAGGTGGCCAAAGTATTGGAGTTTCAGCTTCAGCACAGTCCTTCCAATGAATATTCAGGACTGATTACCTTTAGGATGAACTGGTTGGATCTCCTTGCAGTCCAAGGGGCTCTCAAGAGTCTTCTCCAACACTACAGTTCAAAAGCATCATTTAGTCTTCAGAATGGGCCTAATTCTTCTCCAGAACAACACCTGACCTCAGGTCACACAACCAGTACTTCAAAAGGTGAACGAGTTGGGCCACAAAGTTTTACCTCATCTGCCATGTTCACCTGACCTCTCACCAACTGACTGCCACTTCTTGAAGCATCTGGACAGACAAATTTTGCAGGGAAAATGCTTCCCACAACCAACAGGAGGTAGAAAATGCTTTCTAAGACTTGGTGGAATCCCAAAGCATGGATTTTTATGCTGCAAGAATAAACAAATTTATTTCTTATTGACAAAAATGTGTTGATTGTAACTTCCTATTTTGATTAATAAAGATATTTTTGTGCCTAGTTATAATGATTTAAAATTCATGATACGAAACCACAATTAATTTTTAACAAACCTAAGCTCAAAAACCCTCTATTTAAATATCCTGGACTACTATTTATCTAAGATATAAAAAATACTCATTAATTACTAAATCAATAAGATAACATAAAATAGAAAGGAACAATGAGATATCATTTTAAATATATTAGCAAAAATTTAAAATGAAAATACCCAGTGTTGATGGAGATGTGGGAAAACTAGCAAACTCACACATTCCTACTGACAATTTAAAATGGAAAGCACTTTGGTAGTATATTGTTAGAGACAAAATGTTCCTTAATCCAGTAATATCCAATTTTTGGAAATGTATTCTAAGGAAATAATCCAAAGGTGAAAAGGACTGTTATGTTTATATTTACAGCAAGTTTACTTATTATAGAAAATGGGAATCAGTGCAAATGCTCACTAATCACAAAGTGGCTAATTAAATTATGGTATAAAAAAGTGTTAGAATATTCTGTAGCTATTAAGACAGTAATTATGAGGGTATGAAGACAACCTGGCTGAAACATCTGATAGTCAATTTTTTGTTAGAATTGATTCATCTAGTGGTTATAAATATATGGGGGAAATTTATGGAATTTGCTAAATGAAAAAGCAGGCAATGAAAAAGAGTATATGTGTTCCTGGTATGATATATATAAAGCTCATCTATGCGGACACGCAAGATGAGAAGAGAAAATTAGGGGGGGAAGTATTTTTCCCTAATAGTTAAAATCTATTTTTATAGTGTTTTAAATAAGAAAGAAACATTTTCTGTTATCAGAATATCTATTACATATCTTCTATCATGAAATCCAACATGACAAAATAAGAATGCTCTTAGTTGACAGTTCAGCACTTAATATGAAATATAAAAATGGACAGAATAGCTTATATTTACCTTGAAAATATATTCTAATTAAATCTTAAGAAAAGTATTTGACTTCTCTCAAATGATTTGGGCATCAGTTTATGACATAATAATGTCAAACTGGCAATTTTAGCTGTTATTTATGCCTTCAGTGTGTTTGGTTACATTTTTAGAAATCAGTACCCCTAGTTTTTTGGAAAATGTGAAAAATTTTCTACTTGGAATACCTCTCTTCTCAATTGTTTAATGTGCTCCACAGAATACAAATGTGTCTCATAGACAGTTCCTGTCATGAAGTTCCAAAGTTTTGAGGTACATTGGCTAGTGGGACCAGAGAAAGACATGATTCTTTTCAGCATAAATATGATAAATAATATTAAAATACCTAGGGGAAATGCTCTTATTTATGTATTTTGTGAGATCACTAGAGAAAGTATTATGTTATTCTGTATTAACCGAAGTAGAGAAATGAGAGAGGGAAGCATATGCTTTATACTTTAAATCTGAGACAGAGAGAGACCGATGGAGATTTTCAGAAAATGTCATCCCCAGATGCTGCCTCTCATTTGCACATTACCTGGGAGAGCATCGTGCGGCCGCATATTCGCAGCTGTTGAATGTGTTCTGCTCATTTTCCAGTGGGGAGGATGGGTTTAATGCTCTCCCAGCAGTATGTACTTTTGTCATTTCTGCTGTTTCTGTTTACCTGTCTTCTTGCTTATTTATTGTTTGCACTGAGCTTGCCCTGTAAGTGGTTCTGAGGATTGTGGTATGAATGGACAATACCCATGCAGCCATAAGCTTTACAAATCTCTCTCATTTCATTTTTATACTGGATCTGTGTGGGGGATTCATTCCAGCTTACCCCTTTTCTTCAACTTGATGACATTTTCTAAAGAGCCATGCATATTTAAACAGAATGTAAAGGATATGAGTGTTTTTTTCTTTAATCAAATTTATTGAAACCTGACCTTAGACTCCCAAATTCTTCCCCCAAAAGTTAAATTCTAATGAGTGATTCTGTCTTCCACATTTAAAACCAATTCCTCTTTCTACTCACATAAAAGACAGTGTGAGTCCAAGGTCTTGGGCAAGTCACTAAACCTCTTTTTAGATTCATCTGTAATATGAGAGAATTGGATAACAAGAGTCCTGTGGTTCAGTGAAAGTTCAATGATTTCCCAAAACCTTCTACTTCATGAGCTTTCCAAAGAATAGCTGACTCTGAGAGATGGTGTTTGGTGAATAAATACTTAGCAAACAGTTGGAAGACAGACATGGGAAACAACCAGAGCCCTGGTTTTATCAATAGCCATGAGCCATATTAATGATTTTGGAGGGAAGCTCAGCAAAATGCTAATTTATTTAATAAATATTTAATAGCATATTATTTCAATAAATAAATTAGTGTTTACACAGTAAAGAATACAAATGTCTTATGCACACATTCTTGACCCACTTCCATAGTCCTTCTTGGACACTTCCCAAGGAATTTTTTAAAAAAAGATCAAAATATTTCTGTTTAGAGAAGTTTGTGATTGGTGGTTAAACCTATAAAATAATCCATTGGTTTGTCCCTATTTGAGAATGTTTAATCATCTTTGATATTTACTTAAAATTAGCACTCTCAAATGTACATTTGTATAAAATCTCCCAAATCATGAAAGATTTATAATTTGAAATGTATTTGGATTATTCTCTCGTTAATCAGCTGGATAAAAATTAGGAGTGCTGTAACTAGAACAATTAATTGAGTTGATCTGAGTGTTATAAAAAAATGAAAAAATTCATGACATGCTTTGATTGCTTAAATGAAACAAAAAGCCTGTTCACCATCACAGAATTGAAGTGATAAGAGAAGCCACGTGTATCCTTTTCCAGAGCCCAGGTTAGCAGTTGAAGCACAGATCAGAAGACGGGCGGGCTGGGGGTCGGGGGGCGGTTGCTCAGGAGTGGTGTTTGTTATTGAGGCTGTCACTGTCCCTTTATGGGCTTGTGTGTATTAACTAACTCATGAAAGACTCAGTTATCATTCCTAAGAAGTGTGATGAAAAACTGTCACGTGCCATCCAATTCAGCAACTAGATGCAAATGCTGATTCTAGTGGCGTGCTGCTCAAGGTCCTACCTGCCAGGGAGCGGTGACAGGCTGGATGGGGAGGGTGTAGGAGCGCCCAAGTCGGCCAAAGAGTGGTGTGCCCCAGACACCAACACCCCTGCAAATGGATCAGGAGTGAAGCCAGTCAGGTTGATTGTGCACAGTCATGACCTGCTTCCTTCCTAAGAGGACTCTCATTTGTTCATGTGTGCATACTCCTTGTGGCCATGCTTTTTAGGGGAGGTATGAAGGATCGCTAGCCCCTTGAGCCTGCCTTTTTCTTTCGGTTCACTGGAGCCTAGGAATGCCAAACAATTTGTGTCAAGGAAGTACAAGACCAAGTTGGCTTGAGGGTGGAGTAGGATGGCGGTGGTACTGGTGTTTCTGGGAAAGGATTTTCTCAATAGAGTTCCTTTACTACCTTTATTCCTGCAGGATATTGAGCTGGGCATGTCATCTCTGCTTCAGGCAACAAAGTCTTGTGAGTGTACCCCTATTGTAAAGTTAAGGGAATTGTACATAAAAATCGTCCTGCTCAGTTTTGCCTTAACATGGTCTTTTAAAAATGATTTTTGTGAGGTCATGGATTTTCTCTTCTTGACTTCATGGTGGGACACTTGTTGATATAGTAGCGATGTGAAAGAGACATTGAATACCTATAGAAGTAAAAAAAAAATTGTATATTATAAGTGAAAATTTTAAATCTCAAAAGAAAATAAACCTTAAAAAGATCACATAGAAAAATAAAATTATTTAAAATTGCAATTGAATACTACCAAGATGGAGTAAAACTAACTCTACTTCAAAGTTTTGTGACTGTTCATTAAACAGCAACTCTCTGATTCCAGTGATCCAAGTGCCTGAAGACATAAGAATTAGACAATTTTTTTTATGATAGGAAGTAAACACTCAAGTACAGGAGACACTACTGAAAATATATGAACACCAAGTTACTATTAAACATACAAAACATTTCCAAGATCTTTTTGTTGCTGACATATACATCATACTTAATATAATCTAGAAAGTCATTGATTTTTAAAGGTAGTATTCATATTTTGAAACTAGTTATAGTTATTTATTGTACATTATTTATTGCTTAAATATACCACAGTTTATCCATTCTAATATTAATGTCTGATTAGATTGTTTTCCATTTTTTGGCTACTACAAATAATATTACTCTGAGCATAATTTTGCACATCTTTGCACAGAAATACACATTTCTGTTGGTTATTTCAGATGAAATTGAATCTTCAGATTAAAATAGATGTTACTAAACAATTTTGCAAAGGGGCTATACCAATTTACTCCCCCACCAGCAATGTAGGAAAGTTCCATTTGTTCTTTATACTGTCTTCCAAACTTTGCACAGTGGCAGTATCATAGCCAGTCCAGTTTATCTGAGGCAAAATTATTGCTAATTGAAATCTGTATTGTCTTTTGAACATTGATATCAGATATAACTTCTTTCACTTTATGGCTTGCATTTGTTTTCCTTTTGATAAATAGAAAATGTGAATTTTAATATTGTATAACATCAATCTTATACTTCATGGTTAGTAACTTTTGTCTGTGCTATGTCAGAAATCTCCACCTCTCAAAGTTCAGAAAGATAAACCCTTACGTTGTCTTTTAGAAATTGCATTGTCTTACCTTTTACATTTAGAGCTTAAAAATCTGTAATTTATTTTTGACCATGATGTGAGCTAGGGAAGAATCCAAGTTTGCTTCTTTTCCATTATGGTTATCCAATGACCCTAGCATCCACCTGCAACGCAGGAGACCCAGGTTCAATCCGAGTCGGGATGATCCACTAGAGAAGGAAATGGCAACCCACTCCAATATTCTTGCTATGAGAATTAAATGGACAGAGGAGCCTGACGGGCTATACTCCATGGGGTTGCAAGAGTCGGACACAACTGAGCAACTAACACACACAGATACGCATCCAGTGATCCAGTACCACTTGTTAAAAAGACCATTCTTTCTCTCACTGCACTGCAGTTTATGAATCAGTGACTAAATTTGCACAGATAGACTATTGGAGTCTATATTCTGTTCCATGGTAAGTTTGTCTAAGCTTCTCACTTTTTCATACCGCACTCACTTATTGCAGCAACCTAAGTCTTGATTTTTGGTTTTATGAGGTCTCAAACTTTATTTATTTGTCATTGTTCGTAATTGTTGGTTGTCCTCATCCCACTTATTTCCATATAACTTTAAAAATCACCTCATTGAGACCTTACAAAACAAACACTCATAGACTTAGAGAACTTATGGTTGTCTGGGGGAATAGTTAGGGAGTTTGGGATGTTAATGTACACACTGTTGTATTTAAAATGGATAACCAACAAGGATCTGCCACATAGCACATGGAACTCTGTTCAGTGTTATGTGGCAGCCTGGAAGGGAGGGGAGTTTCAGGGAAACTGGATACAGTGTCTATGTGTGGTGAGTTCCTCCACTTCAGTGGCAGCTGGCACATTGTTTGTTAATCAGGTATACCCCAGTATACAAAATAAAAAGTTTTTCCTAAAAAAACTACCTCTTTGAAACACAAAAAATGTTGCTAGGACTTTTTCTATTAGACTAAGTTGAATCTACATATTACCATGGGAAAAAATAAGATTTTTATACTAGTAAGGCTTCTAACAGGCTTCCCTGGTGGCTTAGATGGTAAAGAATCTGCCTGCAGTGCAAGGCTTCTAACATGAAAATTCATACATTTCCATTAATTAAATTCCTTTAATTTTATTCAGTAATGTTCTGTGGTTTTATTTGTGGATGTCTTGACAGTTTCTAAGGTTTGTTCCTGGAAATTTGGTGGTTTTTTTGTTATTGTTTTAAATGATGTTATTTCATTTAATTTTTGTATTAGAGTATAGTTGATTTACAACACTGTGTTAATTTCAGGTATACAACAAAGTGATTCAACTATGCATATAGCTGTTCTTCTTCAGATTCTTTTTCCATATAGGTTAGTACAGAATATTAGAGTTCCCTGTGCTATACAGGAGGTCCTTATTGATTATCTGCTTTATATATATAATGTGTGTGTATGTGTGTGTATATATATGTGTGTGTATATATATATATATATATATATATATAAACTCCAAAATGTTAAATTATCCCATCAATGCACCACTTAGTTTAATTGTGTTATTCATATTTGCTATACACCTAACACTTCACCTTTTTTTTTTTTTGTTTTCTCCCTACCTGTTCTATCAGGTGGTAAGTGAACTAAAAATCTGCTGAAAGTTTTCTGGCAGATGTAGCTTAGGAATAGAAAAGCAAAGTCGGAAACTTCAATTAGTTCTCCTAATTGAATCCTAGGCTATAGATTTTCAGAGCCTTGCACTCTGTCCTTATTTATTAAAGTGGTAATTTGTTTCCCATTTGGCTAATATTCCCTGTGTCTGAGCTCCCTTGATATAAAGCCCTGAAAGGGAAAATGGATAGTGAAACACTTAAAGATTCTAAGTCCCCTGTCCTCCAATCTGCTTACATTGTATTTGTAAGAAATATTTCTCAGTTTTTCAAAAGATGTCATTCTTGGTTGTACAATAGAGTTCTCATTAAAAGATACATAAAAAGACAAACATTTTTGCCAAATATTCATTGTTGTCTTTGAAAGTATAGATTATCAATAATATTATAAAGTTCTTATCATAATATGAGCTACACTCTGTAGCTGTTTACATCTACTGTATTTTCAACATGGTTAATGAAATGAACCTTTGAAAATCCTGTGTACTAATGCAAGTTGATATAAAGATCAACAGGTTAATAGGATGTCAGTCCAAGCTCATACATTCATCAGAATATTTGTATTGTTCTCAGAGGTTTAATGGAGATCAAGATGTTCTATTAACATCAAGTGGTATCACTTCAAAGGAATGGCCTTTCTGGTTATTTCAGTTTGTGTACCTCTTCTCTCTCAAAGAGTTAAAAGAACTCCCTGGGCTGGCTCTCAGGAGGCTCTGTTTGTTTGGTAGCAATGATACACTTGCAGATGAATCCGTATAAAGCAACATGCTGACAGTGTTCAACATTCCAGATGGCAGTTTATCGGAATGTCTTTAGGGATTTTATCCACACGAGGAGTTTCCAAAAGAAAGCACATGAAGAGTTGGTGGAGCAGACTGGGATAGGTGTCACAGCTGAGAATGTACGGTGTGTGGGGCGGTGAGTGAGCATCACAACCCAGGCCTGTCAGCATTTCTCAAAAGATGCTGTCAGCATAATAAGATGCTAGATGCTGAATATCAGAAAAAATTGCATTGGGAAGATTCAAGTTCAACAAATTTAGACACGTGGACTAAACAAAACAAAACTGGTTAAATGTCTAAAGAAGGGAGAGCTAGAGTGGCTGTTACTGAGAGAACACAGAAAGAGACACAGAACTCAGAAATTCACACTGTGGTTAAATATCTCAATTATACCAACATTGTTGTTGTTTAGGCAGTAAGTCATGGCAAACTCTTTTGCAACCCCATGGACTGTAGTCTGACAGGGTCCTCTGTCCATGGGATTTCCCAAGCAAGAATACTGGAGTGGGTTGCCATTTCCTTCTCCAGGGGATCTTCTCGACCCAGGGGTCAAACCTGTGTTTCCTGCATTGGCAGGTAGATTCTTTACCACTGATTCACCAGGGAAGTTAGATGGCAAAAGAAGCTGGTTTATTTCTTTTCTTCATAAATGTTTGTGAGGGCTTTCCCCCCTCTTGTTTAAAGTAGGTTATACTGATTGTAGAAAATCAGGAAAATAGAGAAAAGTACAATGAAAATAAGTTCACCATAATCTCCGGAGAGAAGCACAGTTAATAGTTTGTAGCACATACTATCAGTCTTTTCCATATAAATACATATGAATTTAGGAAGCCATTAGTCACATTATATACAAATGTACTAGATAGAAGGCAGTTTGTTTCTCCTGTTTTGATCCCTGTTTGGACCCCTCAGCTTTCTACATTGCCTGTACCACAGGTGGCAAGAAAATAAAAAAATTAAGTCTCTAAGATTTCTTGTTCCATTGTCCAGCTCATTTCTGATTATCTTATTTAAAATCACATATATCCCTATTACCTTCCCCCACCCTGCTTTTCTTTAATTTTTTCCCATAGTTCTTATCAGTATCTAACATATATTTTGCTTATTATTTTTTCTTTCCCAACTAGACT
This sequence comes from Muntiacus reevesi, assembly GCF_963930625.1. Classification (NCBI taxonomy): domain Eukaryota; kingdom Metazoa; phylum Chordata; class Mammalia; order Artiodactyla; family Cervidae; genus Muntiacus; species Muntiacus reevesi. The sequence continues at coordinate 50,998,687 of NC_089254.1, read as the reverse complement.
GTAATTTCCAGAAAGAAAACAGATTTTTAGATTTTTTTTTTTCTCAACTTTCTGCCCGGCACCTGGATCAGTGGCTTTTACAGAACAGACCCTGAATCCATATTTGCTGAATAAATGAATGAATGCAGAGCCTTGGTGGGGTTTGGTTTCCACTCTCTATCCTCTGAACCTTATGTGGTCTTTTCTGCTCAAGTGGGACTTTTCTTAAACATTTGTCCTGATCTTGGAAGCACAACCCTCAATACCCTCTTGTTTCAGGCCCAAACTCTTTGAGTCCTCATCTAGTATCAATACATCTATATTTGGTCACTGGGCAGGGAAACCTCAGGATCCTTTAGAAGCTGTCGACAGGCCCTGGTAGAGATGGCAGGAGAGATTGTAGCTTGCCTAAAGCTCATTTTCTTCTCCTCCCTTGGCCAGCTTCAACTCCTGATGCTGTGCCATTTAGGTCGTGGCAACAAACTGAGGATTGGTACTTTGCATGTGTATCTTATGATCTTCTAAAGCTGTGCCATCCAAAAGTCAGTCACCTGCCACCGACACCTATGAAATAGTTGAAACATGGCTAGTCTGAACAAAATGTCTTGTATGTAAAGGATATAGGATACATGTCAAAGACAATGTAAAAAAAATCAGTGAAAGTGTTATTCAGTCATGTCCAACTCTTTTGTGATCCCATGGACTGTAGCCTACCAGGCTCCTCTGTCCATGGAATTCTCCAGGCAAGGATACTGGAGTGGGTAGCCATTCCCTTCTCCAGCAGATTTTCTCAACTCAGGGATCAAACTCAGGTCTCCTACATTGCAGGCGGATTCTGAGCCACCAGGGAAGTCCAAGAATACTGGAGTGGTTAGCTTTTCCCTTCATCAGGGGATCTTCCTGACCCGGAGACCAGACCGGGGTCTCCTGTATTGCAGGCATATTCATTACCATCTGAGCCACCAGGAAAGTAAAAAAAAAAAAAAAACCTGTCAGCTAGCTCATTAATAATTTTATATTGATTATATGTTGAAGTAATAATAATTTGGTTGACTTGGGTTAAATAAAATGTACTATTCACGTTAATTTCACTTGTTTCATTTTTTCATGTGGCGACTAGAATATTTGAAAGTACAGAGGTGTAGCTGGCACTTGGGACCTCTGCAAAGTTTCTCTTCCTGACACTGTTTTAACAAGCTCCCTCCACCAGCCCCTGAGGGACAGGAAAGCAGTGCTCACCCTGACCTCCATGTGTTCTCCCCTCTCCCCTCTTTCTTAGGAGACAGTTCAGTTCAGGACAGGGCAGGGCCAGCCTTGGGCTCTCCTTCTTCTTCCTTCCTTTAGGGTAGCATGGCCAGAGGCTTTTCTGGGCAAAAGAATCATCTTCCCTAAATTTATGGAAAATATTATGATTTAATTTTTTGGCTTGATCTTTATTATGCCAAAAGAATGCAGAAAATTCTCTTTTCCTCTCCTCCCCATGAAGCCTGGCTTTAAAGTTTTATTGTCTTTGACAGTCAAAGCTTTGTAGTAGCTCAGGTCTTCCAGCTGTTATTTGCCCTACCTCTGAAATACCCAAATTGTGTCCTCCTGCCCTTTGCTTTTCTTGATGGGAAACCCATATAAAATATACATATATATAATATTTATATGAAATATATATGTATAATATATGAATATGATATCCTACAGCATTACACAAAAAATGCTGTCATTATATCAGTATTATTTCACTTTTATTTATACGAAATATATATGTATAATATATGAATATGATATCCTACAGTATTACACAAAAAATACTGTCATTATATCAGTATTATTCCACTTTTTACCTAGTGAGATTTTTGTAATCTGAATTTTTCTCTTTAAGATTGTAACTTGAGGGAAGCAGGATGGCCTGATAAAGACGGGATGTAAAACAATATCATGATTGTCAACAAAAAACTTTCCGTTTATTCCATTTACATCTGTGATTCCCTCCTTCAGCCCACCCATGATAGGGATTCTGATTCTTCGCTATCCCTACCCCCTCCATCTCCCCCATCTACAGTATTGCTAGTGGAAGTAGCATTCCAAAGCTGTTGACCCAGAAGTGATTTATTTTTGCTTGATTTGAACAGCTCCAGACACTTTCTCACCAGGACTTCCCTGGTGCCTACCTGATAGCTCAGGTGGTAAAGAATCTGCCTGCAATGCAGGAGACCTGGGTTCGACCCCTGGGTCGGAAAGACCCCCTGGAGGAGGGCATGGCAGCGCACTCCAGTGTTCTTGCCTGGAGAATCCCATGGACAGAGGAGCCTGGCGGGCTGCAGTCATGGGGTCGCAGAGTCGGACACGACTTGAGGAGCTGCAGCAGCAGTGTGTGTCCTGAGGGCGCGCTGCTTCACTCTGTGCTCGCAAACGTTCTCCTCAAACCACAGACACTTGAGACGGTTCACGTGCTTCCTGCAGTGAACTCCCCAAGCTGTGGAAATGAGTTAGTTCATCTTTACCTTCTGTCAGTGGAAATGAGAATTTGAGTGGCAATAGAGAGAGGCCCAGGGGAAAGGGAGCTAGCCTGGGAACCGTGGGTTTGAGTAGAACATTCTAGTCCTGGTCCAGGGAAGAAGGGGACAACAGCAGTTTTCTGGCTAGAGAGAGGCGTGTGAGGAGGAAGACAGGGTCTGGTCAAGTGATGCCGGGCCCTGTCCTTTCCCAGGGTGCCGGATCCTGTCTGCCAGTTCACCCGTCAGTGAGGAGCAAGTCCCCTTTCTTTCTATCAAGTAAATACATAAAAAGTGGTTTGGACAGAAAGTAGAACACTTCTCAGGCCTGCAGGAAGGGAAGTAGGAAAGGGAAGTTACTGCTTAACGGTCTGGAGTTTCTGTTTGAGATGATGAAAAAGTTCTGGAAATGGAGAGTGGGGAGAGTGGTGGTGGTCACACAACACTGTGAATATACTTAATACTGCTGGGCTTAAAAATTGATAAGGCGGTAAACGTTATGATACTTATTTCTTACCACAATAAAAGTTGTATATACATATATGTGTGTGTATCTGTATATATGTACATACAATGAATTCTATAAAAATAAAAATGTTAAAAATAATGTGGTTGAGATTCATGGATTGCAAGTGCTAAGTGGGCAAAAACTGGACAGCTGCTCATATGAAAGGAGTGGAAATAGCAAAGAGGAAATGTCACAAGAGGAAATGATGCAGCAGATGCTCACAGCAGCAGTAGAGGAGCTACCAGACAGCAAGTGACCCCTGGGAGAGTCCAAGCTGAATGACTAACAGAGCCTCCTCCCATCAGAAATATTTAAGTCAATAATTTGCAATTGATTGAATACAGCCTGAGAAAAATGCACGCACTTTGGCAATAGGCGGTACCTGTAACACTTCAGTGTATGAACTTATTTTAAAATGAGCACATTGAAACTGTCTAATAACATCAACACCAGCTGTCTCTGCAGCAAGAGTAGTTTTGTAACACAGATTGGTTGGTTTCAAGCCTAGGAGGCAAGAAACCCAAGTTCTTTGCACACCCAGTACAATGTTAGTACTTACAGCTTCTGTCTCAGGTTGGGGCATGAATGAATTCAGCTTCGCTTGACAATGATTCAGAAGGTGGTGCTTCTATATAGTTGTACAATTATTAGATTTCTACCTCCAAAATATAATTGGCAGTGCATGCATCCAATATGGCTCTATCAGACAACAAAAGATAAGGTGATAATGTGATGTGAACACAGAAAATAAGGAGGAATAGTAAGATTACCTGGCAAAAAAAATATTGATGGAGATGATTAAAACATATGGCAGAGAAATTGTATCCTTTTACTCAAATAGGTTTACTATGACAACCTCCACACCAGCCAGTAACTCCAGATAGCTTTAGGAGATATGTTGTGGAGGGAAATAAGTTTTCCCTCTGTGGCTTTATCATGGAGTCAGTACTACTCTTAGCCAGAGGCTGTCTTGGCCTCATAAATATAGAACTTTTGCAGGATAGCATTGTCTCCATAAATGAGCTTTAGAAGGTTGTCAAGGACATAATCACTTGACAGAAAACTTCCATACTACAAGTACCAACTTGCTCAAGTACTCCCAAGGCTGCCAGCTATAAAATATGTTGATATAAAACTGACAAAGCTGGCCAAGGCATGCAGGGAATCATTCAGACATGATGATGTTGGACAAGGAGCATACAAAGACTGACATCCTGAATCGGACTGGCCCAAATTGGGAGCACATTTCACAGCTTCCCCACCTTCAGTGGTATAGTACTGAAAGTGCCAAAAGGGAACCTTGACTGCCTGCAGTCCTGCACGTGTGATCCTAGAACCACCGGGTGGGACCTGGGAAAGCCTTGTAGTATTTTCCTGGTGCTTGTTATTAGCATCTTCCCTTTCTGAGTCCTCAACACTCCCCCCGCTCACCATCATCCTCATAAAAGGCAGGGATCTCAGCTTGGGTTTAGACTGTTCCTACTTTTCCTGCTTTCAGTTCAGTTCAGTCATTCAGTCGTGTCCGACTCTTTGCGACTCCATGAACCGCAACATGCCAGGCCTCCCTGTCCATCATCAACTCCCGGAGTTTTCCCAAACTCACATCCATCCAACCATCTCATCCTCTGTCAGCCCCTTCTCCTCCTGCCTTCAATCTTGCCCAGCATCAGGGTCTTTTTCAATGAGTCAGCTCTTCGCATCAGGTGGCCACAATATTGGAATTTTAGCTTCAACATCAGTCCTTCCAATGAACACCCAGGACTGATCTCCTTTAGGATGGACTGGTTGGATCTCTTGCAGTCTAAGGGACTCTCAAGAATCTTCTCCAACACCACAGTTCAAAAGCATCAATTCTTTTGGTGCTCAGCTTTCTTTATAGTCCAACTCTCACATCCATACATGACTACTGGAAAAATCATAGCTTTGACTAGATGGACTTTTGTTGACAAAGTAATGTCTCTGCTTTTTAATATGCTGTCTAGGTTGGTCATAGCTTCTCTTCTAAGGAGTAAGTGTCTTTTAATTTCATGGCTGCAATCACCATTTGCAATGATTTTGGAACCTAAGAAAATAAAATCAGCCACTATTTCCCCATCTATTTGCCATGAAGTGATGGGAACGGATGCCATGATCTTAGTTTTCTGAATGTTGAGCTTTAAGCTAACTTTTTCACTCTCCTCTTTCACTTTCATCAAGAGGCTCTTTAGTTCTTCATTTTCTGTCATAAGGGTGGTGTCACCTGCATATCTGAGGTTATTGATATTTCTCCTGGCAATATGGATTCCAGCTTGTGCTTCATCCAGCCCAGCTTTTCTCATGATGTACTCTGCACATAAGTTAAATAAGCAGGGTGACAATATATAGCCTTGACGTACTTCTTTTCCTATTTGGAACCAGTCTGTTGTTCCATGTCCAATTCTAACTGTTACTTCCTGACCTGCATACAGGTTTCTCAAGAGGCAGGTCAGGTGGTCTGGTATTCTCATCTACTTCAGAATTTTCCCCAGTTTATTGTGATCCATACAGTCAAAGACATTAGCATAGTCAAAGCCTCCTGCTTTACTGCTTCCTAACTTCCTTTCCCCAACCTAAGGCATCTGGCCTCACTCAAGTGATGGCAAGAATGGTGGCAACCTGGCTCCTCCTCATTCTATTACTTCTACTGCATAACATTATCCCCACTTAGATTTCCTGTCTCCTAGAATACGCTTAAGAGATGAAGACAAAAGCTAAATCTGGAGTTGTTGGCCCTACACATCCACTTACACAGTTCTCACTAGTGTCATATTCATATTGATAGTGTGTGTCCACAGCGACACACTATATTATTACTATAACATCACATTTAAGACATGCATCTTAGGCTAAATTCACATCTTATAATGTGGCATAGGACTCTTTAGAAAAGACCCATTTTATTCTTTCCCTTCTTTGCTTAGTTGAGTAGCTGTTTCTAGCTTTTTCAGCCATCCTCCTAATCATTGCCTCCTATGTCAATAAAGAGCAAGAATCTAACATTCACTTGCTGGATTCTTGAATAATTCTCAACCCCTCCTTCTTTGTTACTTTCCAAAATGTTAAACTCGTAAAACATAGGTCTTCTGAGTCACAGCTGGATGTGTTAACCCGTCCTAGAAGGCTGTGCTTTGTGCTTTTAAATTATTTAGGCCTGACAGAGAAGTCTGAATCTGTTTCATCTTCACCTTGTCTTTTTTAATATTTTTTTTTCATCTTACAGTGTTCCCATTAGTCCTCATGGGCATGCTTATGGGCTAATATAGCCCCAGAAATCACCTTCTGGCATTGAAAATTCTGCCTTGGGGCTTCTAAAGCACTGGAAAGTCTGCAGGGACCCCTCTCCTCCAGGCCAGTTGAGTCGACTCCCTGGATCTTTAGAGGAATAAGAAACACACCCTGACAGTAATTCCCTCCATCGGTATGTGGGTGCTGCATGCCCACAATTGAATGTTACATGTGGATTTTAATTTATATTATTTCAAACATGCACATTCACATTATCGGCATGTGCTTCTTTCTACTGTAGGTGCAAAGGTGGTATGTGCTAAGTTAAAAGGGACCTGTGCTGTAGCAGTATTTGTGATCGGTGTATTCTGTTGGGACAGGGGCCTGGCAGTGTGGTGTTGCCATGTGATCACAGGTGCCAGAAGCCCTGCCCTGTGGTTGGAAGACCTCAGGCCTTGCTGATGACACAAAAACTTCAAACCAAGTTTCAGATTCGTCCTATGCTTAACATACCCTCTTAAGCTATTCTTCTGGGAGAAAGCAGGCATTTTCTGCTCAAATTAGTTTGCATCTGTATGTGACTTTCAGTTTGGCTGGAGATGAAAAATTTCTGACCTCATAGAAACAAAGAAACCTTCTTCAGGATAAATACATGTCTGGTGCTTTGTCAAAACTCTGAAGAAGAGCACAGATCAGGTATAAAATGTGACCAGAATCCCTCCTGCTGTTCTCACTGCTAGAACCACACATGGCCCTCTGGGGCTAGTCTGCTGTGTGGGGCAGAGCTCACCCAAGGCTCTATCAACTGTGATTACTGCCCTTCAGACGTCAGAAGACTGGCCCTACTGCTTGTGTGCACAAGTGACTGCACAGACCTCTGCTAGAACTTTCTACAGGATACCAAAACAAAGCAAACTGGGGATTACATGTTAACATGTTTACTAGGTATTTGAGAAGATGCCTTCATATAAAGCTAAGTGGGAAAGAACGTTTACAAAAGAGTATGTGTCATATTACTCCATTTTTATTTAAAAATACACACTAAATAAAAGACTACAAGTAAATACAACAAAATCTTTATGAGAGTTCTGGCTGGTGATATGAAAATCATCATTAGTTTCTTTATCCTTCTGGTGTTTCTTTATGAAAATAAATGCAGATATAATATCAATATAGTCTTTATTGGAGTATTGTCGTTTAACAATGTGTTGGTTTCAGGTGTACTGTGAAGTGATTTGGTTACACATATACAGATATCTGTTCTTTTTCAAATTCTTTCAGTTATTACAGAATATTGAGAAGAGTTCCCTTTGCTAAACAGTAGGTCATTGTTAGTTATTTATTTTAAATGTAGCAGCGTATACATGGCTGCTCTTCCCAAACTCTCAATTCTAAAATCCCAATCTATCCCTCCCCCACCCACTCCCCTGGTAACCATAAATTCATTCTCTAAGTCTGTGAGTCTGTTTCTATTTTGTAGATAAATTCATTTGTGTCATTTTTTAAGATTTCACATATAAATGATATGATATTTGTCTTTGGCTGACTCACTTAGTTTGATAATCTCTAGGTTCATCCATGTTGCTGCAAATGACATTATTTTGTTCTTTCTAATGGCTGAGTAATATTCCACTGTATATATGTACCGCGTTGTCTTTATCCATTCATCTGTTAATGGGCATTTCCGTTGCTTCCATGTCTTGGCTGTTGTAGACAGTGCTACAGTGAACATGGGTGTGTATATCCTTTCAAACCATGTTTTCCTCTGAATATATGCCAGGAGTGGGATTACTGGGTAATATGGTAGCTCAATTTTTAGTTTTTTTTAAGGAACCTCCATGCTGTTCTCCATAGTGGCTGTACCAACTTATATTCCTACCAGTAGCATAGGAGGTTCCCTTCTTTCCAAGCCCTCTTTAGCCTTTATTATTTCTTGACTTTTTGATGACGTCTCTGCTTTTTAATATGCTGTCTAGGTTGGTCATAGCTTTTCTTCCAAGGAGCAAATTAAAGACACTTGATGCTTGGAAGAAAATCTATGACCAACCTAGACAGCATATTAAAAAGGAGAAGCTCTACTTTGCCAACAGAGGTCCTTCTAGTCAAAGCTATGATTTTTCCAGTAGTCAAGTATGGATGTAAGAGTTGGACCATAAAGAAAACTGAACACTGAAGAATTGATGCTTTTGAACTGTGGTGTTGGAGAAGACACTTGAGAGTCCCTTGGACTGCAAGGAGATCCAACCAGTCCATGCTAAAGGAGATCAGTCCTGAATGTTCATTGGAACGAGTGATGCTGAAGCTCCAATACTTTGACCATCTGATGCAAAGAACTGAGTCATTGGAAAAGACCCTGATGCTGGAAAAGATTGAAGGCAGGAGGAGAAGGGGCTGACAGAGGATGAGATGGTTGGATGGCATCACCGACACAGTGGACATGAGTTTGAGCAAGCTCCGGGAGTTGATGATGGACAGGGAAGCCTGATGTGCTGCAGTGTATGGGGTCACAAAGAGTCAGACATGACTGAGCGACTGAACTGATTCTGACTGGTGTAAGGTGATACCTCGTTGTAGTTTTGATTTGCATTTCTGTAGTAATTAGTGACACTGAGTTTCTTTTCATGTGCCTCTTGAACATCTGTATGTCTTCTTTGGAGACATGTCTATTTAGGTCCTCTGCCCATTTTTTGATTGAGTTGTTTATTTTTTTTTTTATATTGAGCCACATGAGCTATTTGTAAATTTTGGAGACTAATCCCTTGTTGGTTGTATCATTTGTACATATTTTCTCTCATTCTCTGGATTATCTTTTTGTATTGTTTATGGTGTCCTTTGCTGTGCAAAATGTGATATATATTCTTTTTTAAAATATTTTTTGATATATATTCTTATTAATCGTCTTTTTACACAAAGGATAGCTTGCATTTTTACTGGATTATTCTGTGTGAATACAAACAAGTTCTAAACCTCAGGGGCTTTCAAAGCACACTTTCCTTTCTCACTCACTTGATATATGGGGTGCTCTGCTCCAGTTAGCTCTGATGCTAGTTGTAGGTAGGCTTACTAAGTCTTCTTTTTCGGGGTCCAGACCAAAGGAGCAGCTGCCGTCTGAGACATGCTCTTCCTATGGTTTGGGGGAGAAACAAGAGAACTGGAAGAAATTCATGATGCCTTAGGGAACTCAGACATGACATGCATCACATTACTCCACTGGCTGCAGCCTATCACATGGCCAAGCCCAACATCAGGGATGTATTATATTACTGGAAAGCAATGCCTTGTACAGTGTTTTTCTTAATAGTATGGCCCCAGGATGTACTCATGTGACTATAGAAAGGGCCTCTTCACTTTGTAAATACCTACATGGTACTTCATCATGTGGATATGCTGCTCTAGCTTATTTAACCACTCCTCTATTGATGGAAATTTGGGCTGTTTTCAGTCTTTTATAATGTCAAACAATGTTGAAATGAATAATCTTGTCCATATGTCATTTCATATGTGCTCAAGTGTATAGTAGGATAAAGGCCAAGGTATCCTAAGAAAAGAATCCTGATATACAGTGGTTTAAGGTTGTTTCCTTGAGGTAACAGTCCTAAGGTGCAGGATATGGGGAGTCCAGTCTGATTGTGTGTGTTTCTTGGGATCATTCAAGGGTATCTAAGTCCTTTTGGGTGGCTGTAGCAAACTGCCATATAGACAGGGTAACTTGAACATTAAAGATTTCTTTCTCACTGGAAGCTGTGAAGTTCCAAATCAGGCATAGGCAGATTCAATGTCTGGTGAAACACCTCATGTATTAACATGAGGTGTTACCTCATGTATTCTCACATGGCAGAGGGGGCAATGGCGCTCTCCAGGGCATCTTTTATAAGGGCGCTAACCCCATTCATGAAGGTTCCACCCTTATGACCTGATCACCTCCCAAAAGTCCTACCTCATAACACCATCACATTGGCAGTTAGGATTTCAACATATGGATTCTGAGGGGACACAAACAATGCATAGCAAGGAGCTAGGTTCCTTCCATCTCATTCCTCCGACTTTTCTCAAAGTCTTAGTCTGCATGACTGAAACGATCATGGCCGCATCCATCTTTCAGGTCACAGGAAGGAAAAGTGAGGTCATTGAGAAGTACACACCCAACCTGTGAAGACCCAGTCCAAGAAGTGGCGAATGTTGTCCCATCATGCTCCACTGGCCAAGACTTAAAGACACAGCTACCGCTAGCTGCCAAGGAGGATGGGAAATGCAGCATGAAACTGGGCTGCCATGTGCCAGATATATTCTTTCCTCCGGAGAAAGTGAGAATAGGCATATCCACATGGTAAACTCCTAGGAACAGAATGAGTGCCTCAAAGGATAGATATTGTAATTTTGGAATATAGTACTAAAGTGTACTCCATAGGAGTTGAACCATCTAGTATTCCCACCAGCATTGTAGGACAGTCTGTTTCTCATCTTCCGTCTATGACACAAAAGTGTGTTGTCCAACTCGTGTTTTTATTTTTTCCTTTTTTACCAATTTACACGTAAAGCTATCTTAGTGTTGTTTTGATTGAATTTCTCTTATTTTGAGTGAAATTAAGAATCATTTCATGCATTTTGTATTTCTTTTTCTAAGAATTATCTCTTCTGATCTCTTGCCTATTTTTCTACTGGATTGTTAGTCATTTGCCTGTGATATGAGTTGCAAGCATTACTCTACCCCCAGCTTGTCACTTGTCTTTTGACTTTGCATAGGATTGTGTTTGTTGCCATGTTTGTAAAATCTTTTCCCTTCTCTGACTCTAGTGTCTAAAGACATTTTTGATTGTCACAAATGGGAAGACAGGGTTGACAGGTATCTGGAGGGTAGAGGCCAAAGATGCTGTTACAGATCCTACAATGCCCAAGAAATAATCCTACAGTAGGAAGTTATCCAGCCTGGAATATTAATAGTGCTGAGTGGAGAAACCTTGTTTAAAGGAGTTAACTCGTGATTGTTGGTAATAACTTAGAACATGTCATATTTTACATTTAAATCTTCAATCCATTTAGAATTTATCCTGCTCAGCAGTATAAAGTAAGTGTACCAGTTTGTCTTTTCTAGATGAGTTCCCTTCAATTATTATTCCATGTTATCTATTGTTATGTAACAAAATACCCAGATCTTACTATACTAAACACTAACATGTATTGTGGTATATAGATTAGGAGTGTGAGAGTGACTTTTCTGGGTGACTCTGGCTTAGGATTGATCATAAAGTTGTAGTTCAGCTGTTGGCTAGGAATACAGTCTTTTAGAGGTTCAAAGATTTGTTTCCTAGATCATTCCCTTGGTTGTCAGCAGACTTTGGCTTCTCACTCTCTATGGGCTAGCAGCCCCAGTTCCTCACCACGTGGTCCTCTTCATAGGGTACATGATGGTCCCCTTGATGCGGCATCTGCCTTCCCCAGAGAATGATCCAAACCAGAAAGTGAACACCTGAGACAAATGCTGGAGGTTGTATGTTTATTTGTTTTAATAGCACAGTCTTAGAAGTGACATGTGATCCCTTCTGCAGTATTCTATTTATTAGAAGTGACTAAGTCCAATCCTAACTCAAGGACAGGAGTTAAGTTCCATCTCTTGAAACGAGAAGTATCGGAGAATTTGTGAATATATTTCAAAAACTACCGTACTCTGCTTGTCAGTATGCTTCCTTTATTATATACTTAATTCCCAAGGGGACTGTGCTAATTTCTATAGTTAATGTGCATTGCTTCTGACAAATTTTTACTAGGTAATTTAAAAAATCATGCCCCTGTCCATATTTTGTGCTAAGGGATTTGTTCATATTCACAAACTATTTTGTGCACTTCTGCTAGTCTGGTGGATCAAATGATATTATGGATGTGAAAGTATTTTGCAAACTCTAAAAGAAACACGTTACCATAAAATTTTATTATTATTATTTTTGTGTGAAGATATAGCCAAAAAATTCCATATTAGATTTCCTGTTTGATTTGCTGAAATTGGTTCTTGGATCCAAGTTGGAATGTAAGTTGTGGGCCAGTTGTGGAATTTTCCATCATAACATTTCCTCTGGATTGAAACTGAACTGAAACTCAACCCAGGAAACAAACATAAAATATGTCAACTAGTTGATATTCACTGAGTCTTATCTGCCTCTTCTAGGGGTGTCAGTTTATCTTTTATATTGTTTTTTTGGGCAATCACAGTTTTTACAGGTGTGTATAAATGTGTGTGGCTGTATTTGGATATGAAAACAGGAATGTGTGACTCTCACATGATAGAACACCAACAGGATTTGATAAAGATCTGTTGTATGATATGAGACATACTCAAGTGAGCATGTCATCCAAACTTCTCTAAAATTCTGCCTAAAGAATCTTTCCTTGGTTCTGTTGAACTGTTTTTGTTGTTGTTGTTTGTTTTTTAATTGCATTTATATTTTTGGATACAAGTAATCCAAGGACATGTAATACTTCAATCCTACTGATAATTGAAGCCTAGTTGAGGAGGAAAGGACAAAAGAAAGAGTAGTAACTTAGACATGGGCAAGGAACCAGGAAAGGAGGAAACAAAGATTGAGATGAAAAATGTTTTCTCTCATAGGCATTCATTGCGATTATTAACATATTTAGATTTTTAAAATATGAAATCTCCAGTTGGCAGCCCATGTGCTGGATTCAACACCCAGACATGCTTGGTCTGACCAAAAATATGCTGAAAAATGTGGAGATTTCCTTAAAAATTGCTGACTTTCCTTGAAAGAACTTGAGTATCTCACCATTCTGGGTCGACATGGTAGCAGTCAAGAAGAACTGAGTCGGGCCTGTCACCTTTAGTTGGGGTGAGAACCATCCAGTTTGCTACTGTCTCCACCAGTCCTTTATTCCCCCCCTTACTGAGGGTACATAGTACTTAGAGTTTGTCATCTTACTTGCGCCATTATTCATGTAGTGGGAAAACATTCTTGTGTGTACTTAAGAGCCTAATAAAAGTGGGACAGAAAAGACAGATGAAAAGGACCACATATTTTAAGAAAATGACTAGCAGCTTCAGGGTGTGCATCTACCCTGTGGGCATTTGAGCAGGCAACCCCAGAGTTCAGCAGTGCTACAGTCTGCAGCATCGTTTCAGCCCTCTGACAGCCTGTGTGCCTGCGTGTTCCTAACATCACAGGCTGCTGAAAATTATAGCAGGTTCTTCAGCATCTGAGAGCTGCAAGGTCTGTCTTTAGAATACTTTTAGTGCCACACCTTGCTGCTAGGAGGAAGGCGTGTGCACGGAATTGTGTTTAAATGGCAGTGACAGTTTGTACCAAATGAACCACATTCTCCCTCTATCCGTTAGTACTGACCTATCAAAGCAGACTGCCTTTGGATTGCAGATTTGAGGTTTTTCCATGTGCTGTTCGTAGAGGCAGATAGTTACAGGAGCCTCGTCCATTTCAGGTGCCATCATTGTAGCCTATATATTCACTCTTTTCAGGCTTCCTGGCCCTATCGTTTTTATTAAGGATGCTTTGGGTGACAGGCATCAGGGCTTGTTTTTGTAGCAAATTCTTCAGCAGAGTACACCCAGAAGGGTACTTACAGCATCACCCGCTGCCCGTTTCAGATGACTCAGTTGCCCTTGCCCAACTCCTGCTCAGCTACCAGAGGGGATGAGGGACACAACCTTGCTCACATTAATGAGTGACTGATTATTCCCCAAGGGACAGTGACAGTGTCCCACATACCTCATATATGAAGAAGGATGCTCGCTTCATCCATCTCTGCCTCCCTGCCCAGTCTAATTTGACCCACCATTCCTGGGTTTGGGCAGGCCAAAATCTGCATGTAGATTTAGTTTCTCAACAAAAGCACATTCTACTATTCATGTGGCCACATGTGGCTTTTCTCTCCCAAGTAGAAGATAGAGATCAGGACAATGACACTCCCCCCCCCCCAAAAAAAAAAAAAATCTTCAATGAGCACAGTTAAAATATTCCTAAAGATTATTTGAACCACACATGACAAAGATGCTGGAGGCAGGTTCACTGTGGACACACAAATGTGTTTTGTTTTTCTGTTTTCTATGTTTTAATCCTCTACATCTCAATAGCATCAGCTTAACAAAATAGGAATTTATTTTTCTCCCTTAGCAAGAAGTCAGATGCCATCAATAGCCAGTGCCCTGTCTTTCTGCTCCCCCAGCATTGGCATGTTGCTTTCATTCTCATGATCACTGGAAGGTGACTACATCTTCAGCCTTATCTATGCATTCCAGTAAAGAAGAAAAAAACAAGAAGAAAAGGGCGGTGCCTGTATTGGTAAAGCAAAAACTCTCCCAGAAATCCCTAACAGAAGTTTTCTTATATGTCACTGGCCATAGCTATGTCAGTATAGCCATCTCTAGGGGAAGGAAGCCTTCTGGAGTGTTTTAACTGAGTGTATTTTTGTCCTCCTCTCTCCTACAATCTGCCTGTGTTATGTGAATAAAGAAGGGATAGGAAGACAGGTAACTAGCAGTGTCTGACCATTCTTATTAATTCCAGAAAAACATATCAGCATATTTTGGCAATTATTTTCCCCTATTTCCTTTCACTCTTAATTTCCTACAACCTGATGCCTCCTTTGAAAGAGGAGAGTCACTGCTCTGTGGAGGTTTTTGAAAAGAGGATTTTGGGGGCTTACAAAAATGTGGTCAGTCTAATAGCTAAATATGAGACACTTAGGGGATCTGGCCATTCTCTGAACCTTGTGTCTGTACAGATGGAAGTGGAATGAAGCTGCGTTGTTCTCTACCAGGCACACTTCCCAGCCTAAGAGCAATTTTGATATTCTCTGTGCTAATTGCCCATTTTTGATTCTCCCAAACATTTCCCTCACCTTCTCTGCAGATCAGTCAAAGGCTGAGTTGTATTTTTTTTTTATCATTATTAGTGTGGGCTTTGGGACGATAGCCTGCTGCAGTGTGCAAACACAAGCAAAGCAAATACATGACAACATGAATAAATTCATTTAAAGTAAACTACATTCTCATAATTACTTTCTTGGCTATTCAGCATAGTTTTTTCTCCTCAGGCAGCATGGATAATCATGACTATCATTACTGCTCATATCATTAACATTAATAATAATAGCATTTGTTGAAGACCTTAGATATGTCATAGCTCTGTAAAGAACATAGCTGGGACCCAGATGATGGGTTTCTACTCTAAACTAAATATACATAGGGGGCTTCAAAATCCTAGGAGGAAATAATAAATTCTTTGTAGAAATTTTATGTACTGGTTGCATGAGAGTGAAAGTCAACTCAGTCGTGTCTGACTCTTTGTGACCCCATGAACTATACAGTGCATGGAATTCTCTATGCCAAAATACTGGAGTAGGTAGCCATTCCCTTCCCCAGAGGATCTTTCCATCCCAAGGATCGAACCCAGGTCTCCTGCATTACAGGTGGATTCTTTACAGGTTGAAATTAGGCTCTTCTAGAATTACATTTGGACTCTTGAATATTTTCCTGAAAGCTAGGTGTGTTTAGTTAAAGCCAGATATTTAGTCCAACATTTTGGGTGTCAGCCCCTAACTGAATATTAAGCCATCAGTACAGCCAGATGGCTAGATATTTTGGTAAAGACAGAAAGTGAATGAAGAGATAAAATATTGGCAGGTGGATGCTTGAGAAGATGGAGAAAGGAGCCATTGGCAGAGGTGCCATTTTCTGGATTCCAGTCAAACTCATGTGCAGAATCTCCCCATGTATTGCTAAGCTTTGAAAGTTGGAGTTCATTATTCTTGTGGGGGTACCTTCACTCACAGTAGGAAAGTTTGGAGCTCCTTTATACCAGAGGTTGATATCCATCTTTGAATTTTAACACCCAGCGCAAAGTAGGAAGTGTATACTAAATGTTAGTTGAATAAATAGATGAGTGAAAAGGTAAGTAAACTGTGAATTATATTAACCTTAACTAATTGCTTGATTAACACAACCAAAATCTGAATGGGATGCTAGGGGAAATGAATATGTAGGATTAGATGTTTTTTCAAAGAATAAAGAGGATTATTGTAGGAGATGACATCCCTGGTAGCTCAGACAGTAAAGATTCTGCCTGCAATGTGGGACACCAGGGTTTGAACCCTGGGATAGGAAAATCCCCTGGAGAAGGGAATGGCAACCCACTCCAGTATTCTTGCCTGGAGAATTCCATGGGCAGAGGAGCTGTCAAGCTATACTGCATGGGGTCGCAAAGAGTCAGACATGACTGAGTGACTAACACTTTCACTTTCATAGGAGATGAAGGAGAAGGACTGCAAGTCATACTCCATGACTCTGGGCAAGTTACTTAACATTTCCAAACCTCAGACAGTGCATACCTCATGGAACAGTAGTAGTAATGAAGGTAAAGTAAAATGTTTAAAGCTTTGGGCACAGTGCTTGGTGTTTTGTAACTTGTCGCTCAATCTCAGATATTACAAGGTTGTTTTGATTCCTCTGGGTACTCAAAGAAATTTTAGACCACGGATCAACTTAACGAGTGTAGTGATATCAGTAAGTCATGTGATTTGTAGGGGCTGCTCTTTCTCAATTATGATCCCATCTTCTGGTTATGAACTTTGCTCAAGGGAGCAGTGCAGGGAGGAGCACTTCAACCCTGAGGTCAGGCCAACCTTCTTAGCCCCAACTACCACTCTCTTGAGATGGAGGTGCTTAATGACAATGACACTGGGGAGTTTGGAGAGGAGAATTGCCCTGGGCAAAAAAATAAAATTAAGATCAGTGGGGAGGAGATGGGAGGTGTTAGGAAATTCTCTCTGAACTTGAGACTTGGGTTCATTCCAGGGGGAAATGGGAACCTTTTCCTGTCAAGACAGAAGTGTGGCTTCCTGGGTGGAAAGGAAAGAGTTCCACTCCATGATTTTGGGGGGACATATTCGAAAACAAAGTCAATGTGATTCAAATCACAGGGCACCTCTGACTGAATGAAGTGGAATACTCGTAGAATTTGAGTTGACAAGAAAGAGCATTCTTCCCAATATTCTAGCAGAGACAGGGATCATTATCAAGACTTTCTAAAGCTCTCTTCAAACCTGCCATTAGCTCCCTGACCATCTGGTCTACCCCTCTAACATCTCAACCCCTAGCTACTCAGTTCAGTACTCCACTGACTCTGGAATGCATGCTTTTCGTTCCTTTCATATCAGGATTCTGGGCTTTGCTTCCAATTCATCCTCCCCACAGTAGCCAGAGTACTTTCTAAAACAAAGCCTGAAGGTCTTATTTCCTTGTTAAAATACCAATCCTTTGCTTTCCAGAGCTTTCAGGAAACAGTTTTCACTGGCTGCTAACATCACAATCCTGCAACATGGAAATGTGTATATATTACTTTTCTCTCCACCTTTCTGCACCACATAAACAGATTTTCCTCTGTTCTTCTCCTACCTGGTGTATTTCACTCATCTTTCAGTAATTGCTCTGGCAGTCTTTTGGACCTTTTCCCCATCATCCATAAACTAGGTTAGATGCTCCTCCTCTGCCTACTGAATCCCCAGTGCCCCTGCTTACCACCAGCCTTCCCAGGTCTCATTATCTTTTTATGTGTCCTTATCACTCATGGGTTTGTGTGTGCCTCAAGGGTCTTATTTATTTTATGTAGACAGTATCAGGTACTTGGTAAGTGGTGGGAAGGTTTTCCTATATAAAAAGACAAATGAATGAATGCCTCATGACTTGAGCCAGAATACATGCTGAAAAATCAGCCTCTGTTTTAAGATGGTTTTCTATGAAATCCAGGATTTTTTTTTCCTTGAGTCTGACCTTCACAGGTTCTTGTTTCTTGGGTCTGACCTTCACAGGTTCACTTGTTGGTCTCCCCATATGTCTCTTTTTCTAATTATTTATGGCAGCAAGCCTTTTCAGTCATTCTAGATTTGATTTCCTTAATTTATCCTTACTCCCATCCTTAGGATATTTATTGTGTAGCCAAAAGGGCAAAGGGAAATTTTTATGCAGGTCATGCCTTCACCTGAATAAGAATTCTTCATGGCAATGAAGTCAGCCTCCTTCTAAAGAGATTAAAAGCCTTATATCTAGAGAGTCATTTAATAAGATGTGAACATTCATATGTTGTCTTGCTGACTTTTAAAGGTAATTAAAGTTGTAAGTCGGCTAACAGTGAAGGTTCTTCATTGATACGGAATGATTGTTGTTCAGAAACACTCTGGAAGGTGACTAGTTAGAGAAGAAACTGTCTCACAATCTACCAAGCAAGTATCTGTGACATAACCAGGCAGCAAGCTCATAAATCAAATTTATCTCACATAGTCATCATGCTCAGTGAAGTTTTGAAGGTTAAACATTTCAGTTCTTAATTTGTTTTATTATTTTAAGTCAGATTATGTATAGATTTTGGTTAAAGGGTTAGATATATTGCTAAATCAATAACATTTTCAATTATGAGATAAAAATTTAAAGTATTCAGTTTTAAAAATACTTAGGGAAGATATCTATTTTTATCCTTGTTATTGGTAAAGGAACAGTCAGAAACTATAGAATTTCATGATTTATTGGTCTTAAGAGATAGTGATTAAAGGCTGTTTCTTTGCCACCATCTTTAGAATAGTGTATTTATACTGCTGTCCCCATTCACAGCTCAAGTGTTGTCATAATAATTGATAAAGTGTTTATAATACATCTTTTAAAAAAAAAAGTAATGTTGATTTCCTCCCTCCACTCCCTTTCCTGTCCATTCCCCTCATAGTTTTCCATTCTTTAAGTCTCTCTCTAGAAGTGTACCCTGAAATGGAGAAGTGAAACAAATATTCTGTAATAATCGAGCAATTTTACTTCTATTGTGCCAATTTATTTTTAACTAGAATTTTCCTTGTATTTTCCCTCAACTGTGTACTTCCCATTGTTAATGTTAGCAAAAGCTGAGAATATTGAAAGAAGCTTAACACATCTGGTTGCCACTTTCTGGGAATGTAAAAGTCTACCATGCCTTTTCAAATATTCTGCTTTGGGTATTATTCATTTACTTTTTAATTATTAGCATTTATATCTTTTCCCCTTATCCTTACATGTTACTTAAACATTCAAAGGAAATATTCCCTCACTGCCAATCTGAAGAGCTTCTTTTTGAAGACATGAGCAGCGTGGGGAGCCCCAGCATATGCTGAATTGAGCCAATCTAAATAGTTGGCAGTTGGCTGCTGTCAGAAGTAATTTTAAATCATACTGTATTTGCTTTTCAAAAACAAGTGAAACATGTATTAGTAGCTTTTCCCCAAACAATGCTCATAGGAGTCTCTTAATTTATAACTGTGCCAATTTTTTTCATTTATCTATATAAGTATTTCCTTACAGTAAACCTTGAGATTTGTGTGATGCAGTATAATTGGAGAATGAGAAATACTTCACAATGTGGAGGCATGTGACTAGGTGTTGAATGCTTTGGAGAATTTCCATGCATCCATCACCTCAGATCAGGCTGAATCCCAGGGAACTTCTGTCTTCAAAACTGAAATCTTTGCATTTAACCAGCAACCAACTGGAAAGTTTTTGTTGCTTTTTTATTAATTTTAAATTTTTAAATTATCATAGTTCCCCAGTTATTTTTTCTTCTTTTTAAAATTACATATCAGAACAAAAGAGATACCTACTTTTATAGACATGCATATACTTTAAATTAGCACAGAATGGGATGAAATACCTCAATCTTTGTTGCTGCAGTCTCTTCCTTTTAGTAATTTTGCTTTAGGCTCAGAACTTAGCTTTCTGATAATCATGTTGGTACCCAATTTTATTTTAATGTATAAATTAACATTTCTCATTTACCTGGTTGAAGAATAATATTAAGCACTGGAAGGTTTTAGAAGAAAGGGATAGAAGTACAAGTGGGTCTTTCCCAGTTAATTTTGCTTTACATTAGGCTCATAGTCTTAGGAAATTGATTATGGATACCCATTTCAATCAGAGTTTGGTTTGTTTTAGACTGACTAAAAGTTGCTACCTTTTAGTAAATAACTAGCAGGTCATCCTGAAAATGTAGATCATCCCAGTGATTTCTCTGAGAGATAATCCAAATGTCCAAATGCCAGTTTTTTGATTTTCACCTAAAAGAATCAGGATTAAATCCAGGTTTTTACTATTTTGAAGGATACCAAGTCTATTGTTCTAAGGTAAAATGTCTTTATTTTAAAAATAGGTGTCAGTAAAAATGGGCCTATCTATTTTGGTAAGTACGGGGTAATTCCTTTCCTGGTGATATGTGACAATCACGAACATTTCTCCTGATATCTTTATGTGTTGATGAATTAGCCAATTTGCACTGGTAAGCCATGTCTGATCCAGTTATTTCAGTCACCTTAATAATCAATGCAGATCACTGCATCATCGATTCAGCAGTAGAGATGGGAATTAATCATAAAGACAGTTCCTGGGCTGTGGTCAGATGTTCTGCCCACAAATAGATGTGGTCTTATGACAAGGATTCTTTTCACAGGACTGTTTCTCAAGTTCCTCCTTTTTGGTCTTCCTTTTGTTGGTGTAGCTACACTCCAGTTCAAGTCTAAAACATCATAAGCAACATTGTGTTGATGACATCACACTTAGATGACAGCTGATTTGAACTTTAGGATAAACTGGTTTTTAAAAAACCATCTAAAATAATAGTTGTTAAAAAATTCAGTCTTTACAATGACTTGATAGGCTTTTTTTTTCCTTTCCTGATCTGTGAAAATAGTTGATAGCAAATACTTGCTAAGCATGCAGACACACTTGTACAAACACACTTGATCTGTTTGATAACTTCCATTTTTTTGACAGACAATATATTTTAAATACAGAATTGGTGATTTTCTAAAGATTTTTTTTTTTCTCAAGCTTGTGGTCTTCCTGGGGCTAACACTTTTTGTATGGCTTTTCCTCCAGTGCCTGCAAGGGTAATTGTTGCCTGAATCTTTGCATGATCACATATACTGTCAGGTGACCTTAGGCCCGCTGGCACAACAGTCCTTAAAAGCAACAGAATTCTTCTCCCTGTAAAGTTTGAGCCTGGACAAAGGGTTTGAAATCTGAAGACATCTATAGCTACTATGATACCTGTGACTTAAAAATAATCTTTCCTCAGTGAACTTGAAGTAAGTGACTAAGTGAAACTGAGAGTCTATTTGAAAAGTTTCCTATTGTGAGTAAAATATGTGAGAAGAAAGGACTTTATGGAAAAATATGATACCACAGGATGTTTTTCAAAGTTTTAGTTCCACTGAACACCACATGAGAAGGTGAAATTCCCCTGGAGAAGGCTGAAACCCACTCTGACATCTGCCTAGCCTGAAGCAGTGTTTTACAGAGGTTTCTTCACCTACCCTGAGTTTAACCATGGGGCGTGCATTGACTTTTTGGTGGGGTGTTCAGTAAATTTATATTTTATAGAATAAATAGTTTGCCATATTTTAGAAAAGACCTTTTGAATTTAGCAAAGCTTCATGGAATGTGCTGTTCATACTAGTCATAGCACGACAAGATTGCAGTTGGGGGCTTTATACCTGGAATGCTTTCAGCTGTCTTGCCTGATCATGCTTTGTGTACCTTCTTCTTCCAGGTCTATATATTAAAGGGCCTGACTTTTCTTTAGCCTGAAGAGATAGTAGTTTATGATGACAGTTAAGTTTACAATGTACCTTGTGTTTATTCTGTGCATAGCATTAAGCTTAGGCGTTTTTCTTTCTTTCACATATTCATAGAAGTAACAGAAGCAATCTGAAGGGCACAAACACAGTTAATGGTCACAAGCCTTGGACCTGAGACAGTTGGATGCTTAAGGGCAAAAATCTGAAGGTTATTAAGCTTGAGAGCTGCAGCCTCGGGAGGGTACCTTTACCCAGCCCTTATTTCCTGCTCCTTATTCCCTTTTCACAGTGTTGCGGTCATTTGTTTCCCTTCTGGTACAACCAGCCACTAACGCAGTAAATTACAAACCCAAGAAGTAAGATAACCAGTCAAGCCAATTGGGCTGTTTTAAATGTAACTAGAGGAGTTTTTGTTTTTAAAGGTTTCTTTTTTTTTTTTTTTAATCTACAAGCCAAATTATAAGTTGTTTCTTTGAAATGAACATTTCAATTGGTTGAGCGAACTAGGCCATTTGTATACATGGCTGTTGCTCTGAGTTTGATGGAGTAACATTTTTTTTTTTTATTGGCTGCACTGGGTCTTCCTTGCTGCCTGAGGGCTTTCTCTAGTTGTGGAGAGTGGGGGCTGTTCTCTAGTTGTGGTGTGTTGGCTTCTCATTGCTTTAGCTTCTCTTGTTGAGGAGTACAGGCTCAGGTCAATAACTGTGGTTCATGGGCTTAGTTGCCCTGCAACTGTGGAATCTTTCTGGACCAGGCATTGAACTATGTCCTCTGCATTGGCAGGCAAATTCTAATCCACTAGACGATCACCAGGGAAGCCAGGAGTGACATCTTTTAAAATTCAAGATCTTCCATGAGAGCTAAACAACCAGGCAGACATCTCTTCTTACCTTGTTGCTTTGCTTGCTCTCCTCACCACCAAGACTACGTGATTTTCCCACTTTGGCAATTTATCCATGTTTTTCTGTCTCTTCCTCCTCATCTTTCCTGATTGGTAAAGCTTCTGTGGATCAAGTTTCACTACATGTAAAGAACTTTATTTCTTTGTGTGTTTTGCAATTTTCCATTGCGAGCCAAGTCCAGCAGAATCTTATTTGTGGGGATCTTTGAGGACCTGGGTTAAAGGTAAGTCAGTCTTTCACAAGAGGATTTCCGTTGTTTTGGCTGAGTGTCCTGAACTGCTAATCTACCTGGAAACAATTTATATTACTTCTTGGTTTGGGATTCCCCAGATTTGAAAGGAAGTATAATTTGATCCCCAAATTCAAATAAAGGAAACCTAAATTCACAGATTCTCAGAAGACTTTACCCAGGACTCAGGCCTCATCTCCATTTGCCAGTGGAAGGATTTTTTTCTTAGTCCTCATTTTATTGACTTTCTAGGGCCCAGCCTTACATGGGGAGTCTCATTTCTAACTCCCCACTCTGTGTGAAGACCTAAGGCATTGTTCCTATCCTTATGACGCTCCTGGTTATCATAAATGGCAAGTTCTCAAAATTGGAGTCAGCTTCCATTTGTCACTCTGGTTAAAAATTCTCCTTCATCTTGGGATCCTGGAAGTTACCGTTAATTTATTGCAAGCCCAACTCTGCATTAAAAAAAAAAAAGTATTTTATACACCATTTCTAGGTTTTCTCTGTTAGTAAGATTTTAAGGCTATGCAGCCGGTCATATTGCCAGAAAATAGAGGTTCACAGATGCTTAGAATATTTTCAGACTAAAACTACTCAAGTTGTTCTCCCAGCTTTAAAAAGCCTCAGGATACAAAATCTGTGTGAAGAGAATCTACAGAACACTATAGCTTTTATGTGATGTAGTTGAGGCTGTTACGAATTATCTTATGTAGCTGGCTATTAGGCGGTATGTATTAGTTGAGTCTGTTTGCTTATTCTCTTGAAATTCGTGGGCTGTTTCTTGTTTTGCTTCTGTATGTCCCATTGTGCCTAGGACAGTGTCAAGTATGTGTTAGTTGTTTAATAAACATTAATAAACAGGTGAAGCAATCATCACCTTCTTTCTTGTGAGTTGAGAAAACCATTGTTGCCATCACTTTTTCTGTCCTTTCTTTTTATTTAAACATTTGGATTTTTCCCCTTCCAGTGGAAGGTACTGAATGCTTATGATTCAATAATCCCTCATCCTACTGAGGGCAGTCTTTTGCAAGCAATTAGTATGGAAACTAAAGACCTAATCTAATCTTTTTACCTCTCTCTCATTATTGACTGGTGTAACCCTGGACATTTCAGTGTCCTAAATTTTGGTTATGTTTAGTCCAGTTATTTTAATAGCTGTGATCAGATTTTTCAAAAAGGGTTTTTGAATAGAAAGGTAAAGATGATCACTTGTGAAGAGTAGATGAATGCTTTTTGAAGATAACCAGTGCAAAGGCCTAGTTTTATGTGCCAGTTAACCTACGAGAGCTTAGAAATTCTGAAACACATGTGATGCACACCATCAAATAGGGGATTTCTGAAATTATAGTTGTATGCTAATTAGTCATTTTAAGCTGTGGTTTTTTGAAGCAGTAAATGATCCTAAACCCTCTGTCTCAGTGAGGGGGAAAAAAAAAACTTTGAAGTCGGGGACTGTTAGTCACCAATATAGGAACTGCCACTTTTCTAAACCTGAATAGAAATGAATTCAATAAAAAGAGACATAATGACAGATTTATAAAAGTAACGTTCCTTCACATAATGGGTTTCCTATTCTAATGTTTCTTTACTATAATCCTTTAAAATTATGCAAAAAATTATTATTAAGTGTTAGTAAAGAATTCATTAAAAGATTAATAGTTCTGGTTTACCAATTCATCTACTAGGTCAGTTAATTATTTAGTTCATTAATTCTATAAATGTCAGACTTACCATGAACTCTAGTGATTTGCATAAGTAAGGTTATAGTTCTAGTGGTAATCACAGTCTAACAACTTCAAATAAGAATTTGGTATCATATATACATTTAAAATAATTTTTTTTTCTTCCAAACCAACACAGGAAATCCAACAGCTGAGAAATCGTAACAATGTAATCTAGTTATTCAATCTCCCACTTTGTCCGTTAAAAGAACCATGATGGGTGGCTGTAATGAAAAAAAAAGAATCTCCAAAACACAGGGCAGAAATAGCTTCTAGATTAAGCAATAGTCAGGCCTATACTTTTGAGATACATGCATTACTTTTAAAAAATATTTCTCTCAATGAAGAGCCCTGAAGTATTCTAGGTACCCATATTTTATTTATTAGAAATGGTTACTCACTGGGAAAGCTTGAGGAGAAGCAACATCTCATCATAAGGGTCCTAGAGCAGAGCTGGCAGTTCAATCTTATGAATATCATTTACACCATGCTAATGCAATCACATCACTCACAGGCACTGTTTACATTTGATACAAGAGAATCTATACAATATAAATTGGCACATTATTAGATTTAACAATGGAATTGGTATAAATAGCCATCAGCTATTGTTTAAACTTCCCCAAAAGTCACTTGGACAGTTCATAGAATAAGATTTTCTTTCTGTTTTTTTTTTTTTTCCTTTGTGCAGTTTAACATTATCGTAGCAAGTTTGAATACAGTCTCCTGTTTAATAGAGAAAATGAAATATTTGAAAGCTTTGGGCTCTGTAAGGGTAATATATAAGCACTTTTTGGGGTGAAATTCTTTTCCTAAGGCCCTCTAGGAGAAGTACAATCGTTTGTTTTCGGCATGTTCCTCAAAGGTAGCCCACTGGTTTTTCCCGTAACAGCACTCTATGTACTCAGAGTTTCAGATTTGTTAACAGTTACTAAGAGGGTGTTGATAAAACAGAGAAAGCAATGAAGTGTTAAACATGAAGAAGTAAAGAGAAATCAGGTTCTATTAGGATAATATTTTATATCACAGGCTAAGGAAAAAATGATCACAGTCATTCACAGATGATGGTATAAACTGCCATTTCTACAAATGCATGAGACCATGTATGTTTTCTTAGCTAAGCATATATGTTCGTGAAGGTAATAAAATCACGAGAAATGGAAACCTGCTTTCAGAGTTGTACTCTGCTTTAAAAAAGAAGCAGTAACCCAGTAACATACATATATGTGTGGTCATTTGCTGACAAAAGTATCTGCATTTGATTTTATTGAAGGAGCAACAGAAATTAATGTTTCTGAGGAAAAGTTGGTGAGGGAGCCTCCTCATTTGGGTTACTCGATTTGGCAAAGATCTGGAAATTAATTTGCAGAATCAAAGCTCAAGCTGATGTTATCAGTTAGGAAGTTATCATCTATAAGAAACAGAACCACAAATCAAATGATCTTAAGTAACAGAAATGTATTATTTCGCCTGTTAAGTCAGGAGGTAGGGAAGTCTTCAAGATTTTCAAGGCAGAAGTTTCAAAAACCATTGAGCCCTCAGGTTGTTTTCCATGTCTCCTTGTTTCAGACGTCTTTATTGTGACAGCCTTACAGTTATGGACATAACATAGTTAAGTAGTCCTGGCAACACATTCAGACATAGCATCTCCCTCAGAGTAAATGGGGAGCATCACTTCTTTATCTCTCTTTTAGAAACAATCCATTCTGCAGATTCTATGTGTGCCTTCTAGGACATTGGTCACACACCTTACCACCTCCCTCCCTCACCCAAATTCCAGTCACAGGCAAAGGCAACCGGACCCCCTTGATTTGTCTAGAACAGTCAGGGTTCAATTACGGCCATCCTTTCCTGAGTGAAGTCTGGCTTTGCCAGCAAGGAGAAGGGAATTGGCATTGGGAGACACCTCAGAGATTCTTACATCTGTTATCTCAAAGAATCTTCGGGGAATTCTGGATTTGTGAGCCATGGCTCTTGTTCATTTGCCATGTGACCTTCATCTGGGAAAACATGGTCCTTGAAAAATTATCAGGAGAGTATGGTTCCATAAAGCTTGGGCCGTTTCATCTCCAAAGGGAATGGTAGCAAGGGAGCTTTTGTAACTGCCAGCATAGGATAGTGGAAGGCATGTTGACCTTGGCCGTAAAGTCACCTTAGCTTGAATCACTTTTCCAGCACTTACCAGTGGATTCATTGGCCAAAGCAAGAATATCTCTGAATGTCAGTCCCCTTATCTGTAACAAGTAGGTGATAGTACCTGCCTCACAGGGTTGGTTCAAGGATTCAGAATTGTAGATTAAACTGTTTTGTAAACTGAAAGCTCAGGCCTGTGTAACTGAAAGGTATGATTATCTAATGAACCAGTCAGTGTTACCCCTGCATGTCACACTGTTCCAGCGTTTAGTCTTGTTTTCCTGCTGGCTCACCAAAGTAGCTTCCTGCTGTCTCATTACCACCTCATGTTTAACATGGCAAAGATCAAGATTTTAATTTTTTACAGGAACATACTCTTCTCTTTTCAACTCTGCAGTCCCTGTGGGGAATATTACTCCAATGCCGATCACACAGGCCCGTTTTAGAATTTGCTCTTTCAATCTCTCCCTTCTCAACCATGAGTTCATTAAATCCTGCCACTTCTCTAATTTTTAGCCTACCCCCTGCCCTCCCAGAAAAACAAGTATCTAGTTCAGGTTCCTGTGATTTAATACATTAACCTTTTCATCAGATTTGCTTCTTCAACTTTATGTGAAATCTCCTCAGACAAGATTTGAAAAGTGAGAATTCCTCCAGCATATCTCTTCCCACTCTATGCACTTGACCAGTTTGCAGTTGTATAACAACATAGAAATGACTGGAGGGTGGGATTTCTCCCTACCTTCTGGGGTTCTTTTGGCTAGTCTAATATTAAATTGACACAAGACAGGTTAACTGGTGAAAAAAATTAATTTGTGTATACGGTGGTCTTACAGAAATAGGACCTAAGAAGTGGCCAAAGCAGGAAGCTTTTATACTTTTCACAGATAAGAGAAAGAAGTTTATGAAGAGCTGACAAAATGAAAAAGCTTAGGCTTGGGTGCTTAGTGAAGAATCTAAACAGAATTTTGTGCTTGGAGAACTACATTAGTAAAGAAGCAACAAGGTTTGTAAATATGTAGGCTGTTAGCCCCTAATGCTTTATCTCTGGTGATAAGGACATCTCTCTGTCTCCTGGTGCGGGTAGGATACTCTTCACAGAGACAGTTTATGTCCTGCTTTCATGAAGACAGAGAGGAAGGTCAAAGTCATCTTCTTCCATTGGCTGCTGCTTAAGAAAATTTAATTCAAAATAACCAGTGTGTCACTTAAGCATATTTGGGGGCAACCTGCCCTAAGCCCCAAAACTATTGAATGTAGAAGCCTGAAGTTGGCATTTCACACTTGGGAAGCAGAGCCATTCAGCAAGTCTGGGCCAGTGAGTTCTTTGAGAACTTTCTTTCCCCCTTTGTTTTGCATTGGGGAGGATGGGCAGGAGAAGTCCTAATCACTCTTTGGGGAAATGAAGAAATTTCAAAACAAATAAGAATATACTCTTTCTGTTCCAAGCTTTTGAATCAGTTCAGTTCAGTTGCTCAGTCGTGTCTGACTCTTTGTGACCCCATGGACTGCAGCACACCAGGCTTCCCTGTCCTTTACCATCTCCCAGAGCTTGCTCAAACTCATGTCCATCGAGTCGGTGATGCCATCCAACCACCTCATCCTCTGTTGCCCCCCTTCTCCTCCCGCCTTCAATCTTTCCCAGAGTCACGGTCTTTTCCAGTGAGTCAGTTCTTCTCATTAAGTGGCAAAAGTATTGGAGTTTCAGCTTAAACATCAGTCCTTCCAATGGATATTCAGTACTGATCTCCTTTAGGATTGACTGATTGGATCTCCTTGCAGGCCAAGGGACTCAA
The DNA here is from genome assembly GCF_963930625.1 of Muntiacus reevesi. Classification (NCBI taxonomy): domain Eukaryota; kingdom Metazoa; phylum Chordata; class Mammalia; order Artiodactyla; family Cervidae; genus Muntiacus; species Muntiacus reevesi. Next base: position 50,970,081 of record NC_089254.1, on the reverse strand, counting down.
GAGTCTTCTCCAACACCACAGTTCAAAAGCATCAATTCTTCAGCACTCAGCTTTCTTTATAGTACAGTTCTCACAGTCATACATGACTACTGGAAAAACCATAACTTTGACTAGATGGGACTTTTGTCAGCAAAGTGATGTCTCTGATTTTTAATATGCTGTCTAGGTTGGTCATAGCTTTTCTTCCAAGGAGCAAGCGTCTTTTAATTTCATGGCTGCAGTCACTATCTGTAGTGATTTTGGAGCACAAGAAAATAAAGTTTGTCACTGTTTCTCCATCTATTTGCCATGAAGTGATGGGACTGGATGCCATGATCTTTGTTTTTTGAATGTTGAGTAAACCAGTTTTTTCACTCTCCTCTTTCACTTTCATCAAGAGACCCTTCAGTTCCTCTTCACTTTCTGTCATAAGGGTGGTATCATCTGTGTATCTGAGGTTATTGGTATTTCTCCTGGAAATCCTGATTCCAGCTTGTGCTTCATCCAGCCTGGCATTTCACATGATGTACTCTGCATATAAATTAAATAAACAGGGTGATAATATACAGCCTTGACGTACTCCTTTCCCAATTTGGAAACAGTCCATTGTTCCATGTTGGGTTCTTACTGTTGCTTCTTGATCTGCATACAGAATTCTCAGGAGGCAGGTAAGGTGGTCTGGTATTTCCATCTTTTTAAGAATTTTCCACAGTTTGTTGTGATCTACACAGTCGAAGGTTTTGAATACTCATTTAGAAACTCTAGGATGGGACAGGGGTACCTCCTACTCCCACGGTAAGATTGGAAAAAAACAAAAAAAGAGAGATTGAGATAATGTTTGCTTTGAGGAAGTGGTGGATATGAATTACAATGATAGAGACACATTTGACCTACAGTTTGGATGGGGGAAGAGCTTTGGAGACAGTAAGGAATTTATACTAATTCATAATGGAATGACTTGGTGAGTATAATGGCAAGGAAAAGTCCTGAATGGAAAAGGGGAGTTTGACCATGGCATTGAGCTATGATTGAACTAGAGGCAGGCCACCTGGAAAGTGTAAGACATACATGGCAAGTTATAAGTGGGAAAATGAAAGATATGGAATGGACCATAGAGATGTATGATTGCTCAGACTATTATGTGGAGAATGAAAGGCAGTGACAAAATAAACTCAGATTTCAGAAATTGAGAGGAAGGAATGGAGAAGGAGTAGGACAAATATATGTTAAGTACATACTATGTTCTTTAATTATATCATCTAATTGAATCTTTGTAGCAATTCTGTCAGCTAGGCATTATTATTATAGCTGTTAACAGATGAGAACAATCTTGCTCAAAGTCGACAGAGCTGGAAATTGGCCTGACTCCAGGCACTTGCAAATTGCTGCCAAGTCTCTCAATTAATATGTTATGTGGTCATCTTTATAGTAAGTGCATGGGACAAGCAACATGAGGTGATTTTAGATTTAAAGGGACTAATGCTTAGAGTGGTTGAGTGCCTTGCCCAAGGCCACACAGCTTGTTTTCTTTGAATCTGGAGTTTAAAATCACATCAGCTTGGCTTCTAAGCTCACTAAATTATGCCAATGAATATAACAAGAAAACAAACAAACATGACTTAACCTCAGCCCTAGGGCTTCACATATTAGCTATATCGCAAACATTAGGAAAGAGGTTTCTAAAAGGTAGAAGTGAATCAAGAGAGTGTTTTTGCCTTCGGTAAGGAATGGGGAGCTGTGTCATCCTTATACTCTTCTGGGTTTGCATTTACTCAGTATCCACAGTGATCCTTCCAGCATATGGACAACTCTTCCAGAGTGAAGACTAGAACACCGTCCCGCCAAGGCTTCAAGAAGTTTAGAGGGAAAACTTTGCTCCTTTTTAGTTGCTTTCCTATTCCAAGTGTCTGCCATTAGCAATAGCTGCTCTCCTCTCCCTGTAGTTTTTAAGTACTGCTCTCAGTTGATAAAAATCATCTTGGCCTCTGGAGTATGGAGGTTTTCTGAACTGATGGGAAAGGAGTTGGCAGGAACAGGGCAGAAAACTGAGACTCAATGGCACACATATTCCTCCAACAAAGGTATGTTGAGCATCTGCTATGTTTCAGGGATGTGATGGTGAAAAAATAAGGATGAGCGCCTTGCTTTACTTTAGAGCTGAGGTCAAATCCCTATCTTGCCCCTTGTCTGTGTGATCTTGGGAAGATACTTCACTTCCAGGCTTTCCATTTTATCCTTTTTAAGGACACATGCACACATGCATGTATGCACGCACATATACACACACATACATATACATACATTACTCAGTGCTCAGAATCATAGGATAACCGTTATAGGAAAATCATTTATTGGAGAACCATGTTATTTTTTATGGGCTAAAGTCTATATGCATGAATGCCAAGTCATTTCAGTCGTGCCCGACTCTTGCAATGCTATGGACTGTAGCCTGCCAGGCTCCTCTGTCCATGGGATTCTCCAGGCCAGAATACTGGAATGCATAGCCTTTTCCTTCTCCAGGGGATCTTCCCAACCCAGGGACCAAACCCAGGTCTCCCGCATTGCAGGTGGATTCTTTACCAGCTGAGTCACAAGGGAAGCCCAGATATACAATGCAGTGAGCTGAATGGAGAGGGAGGAGCACAGAGAAAACATGCAAATACAGATGTTTCTAAATGGTCAACTAGATTTTAATTATGTTGAGTAAGAACTCCCATTGCCAGGCTTCAGTAATACGTGAACCGTGAACTTCCAGATGTTCAAGCTGGTTTTAGAAAAGGCAGAGGAACCAGAGATCAAATTGCCAACATCCACTGGATCACCAAAAAAGCAAGAGTTCCAGAAAAACATCTACTTCTGCTTTATTGACTATGCCAAAGCCTGTGACTGTGTGGATCACAATAAACTGTGGAAAATTCTGAAAGAGATGGGAATACCAGACCACCTGACCTGCCTCTTGAGAAATCTGTATGAAGGTCAAGAGGCAACAGTTAGAACAGGACGTGGAACAATGGACTCATTCCAAATTGGGAAAGGAGTACATCAAGGCTGTATATTGTCATGCTGCTTATTTAACTCATATACAGAGTACATCATGCAAAATTCCTGGCTGGATAAAGCACAAGCTAGAATCTAGATTGCCAGGATAAACACCAGTAACCTCATGTATACAGATAACACCACCCTCATAGCAGAAAATGAAGAGGAACTAAAGAGCCTCTTGATGAAGATGAAAGAGGAGAGTGAAAAAGTTGGCTTAAAACAACATTCAAGAAACTAAGATCATAGCATCTGGTCCCATCAGTTCATGGCAAATAGATGGGGAAAAAGTAGAAACAGTGACAGACTTTATGTTTTGGGGCTCTAAAATCACTGCAGATGTTGAATGCAGCCATGAAATTAAAAGACACTTGCTCCTTGGAAGAAAAGCTATGACCAACCTAGACAGCATATTAAAAAGCAGAGACGTTTTATTTTGCCAACAAAGATCTGTGTAGTGAAAACTGGTTTTTCAGTAGTCATGGATGGATGTGAGAGTTGGACTGTAAAGAAGCCTGAGTGCCAAAGAATTGATGCTTTTGAACTATGGTATCAGAGAAGACTCTTGAGAATCTCTTGGACTGCAAGGAGATCAAACCAGTCAAACCTAAAGGAAGTCAATCCTGAATATTTGTTGGAAGGACTGATGCTGAAGCTGAAGCTCCAATACTTTGGCCACCTGATGAAAAAAGCTGACTCACTGGAAAAGAGCTGATGAATTTCTTGATGGTGGAAAGATTGAAGGCAGAAGGAGTTGGATGTTGTCACTGACTCCCTCCATATGCATGAGTTTGAGCAAGCTTTGGGAGATGGTGAAGGACAGGGAAGCCATGGTGAGCTGCAGTCCATGGGGTCACAGAGACATGACTGAGTAACTGAACAGCAACAAAGCCAGATTGATAAGAAAGAAACTGTAGTACAATGTGGTCGGTGTCAGAAGTGTGTGTGATTCATTATGTGGATAGAAGGAACTCAGTGATTAATTTTGCCTGGGGAAAAATTTCAAACGATGGGTAAATGGGATGTAGAAACTGAGGGAGAGTGTTCTATAATGTCTAGTAATATGAAAGAGGAGGGTGACATAGAATTTGGGAACAGATAGTCTTTGAAGTGTTTTAAAGACTGGAGTGGAATGATGAGTAGGATGTCTCTGGAAGCTGTGTGATGAGGAAAGAGAAATAGGATGGAATATGGGCTGTACTAGTTTTAAAGAGACTAGTTAATAAATGATTTGCACCAAGTTAGTATAATGATCAGAAGGGTAAATTAAAACAGGAGCAGTGGCCCTAGCAAATAGAGGCCTATAAGTGGATGTTTTCAAGGAAGAAGAAGTAAAGTTTGTTCCTGGGGCTGAAGCAGGAGGGACGAGCACACATCTGTCATTCTGTGTTTGTTGCTATCCCATTCACACCAGTTCTTCAAATATCAGCAAGCATTTGACTCATGAGATCTCACTTGATAATTTATATATTGAGGTACATTTTCTTTCATTGTTCATTACTTTCTTTTTGTATCAATGTTAGAACCAGAGCACTATTTTGATTTTTAAAATTGTTTGTAGGTGAGTTATGTTATCTGTGAATTTTGCAGCAGTATAGTAATGGAAGTGTTGCCAAAATGTATTATGGAAAGGGGTATTGGTTCTTAGAAGGTTACAGTTCACTGGACTAGAAGAAAGAGAAGGCCAGTTCAGATTTATCAGTAGCCTGGAAAGGTGAATGGTGCTATGTGTTAGACTCCTGAATTTCAATCAAGTGTTCTCTTAATCTGGTCTTGGTGAGGAGTTGATTGATTTTTGGTAAGCTTTAATATTTTAAAGGCCCTATAACATACTCTTAAAATGTTGGTCAATTTGGTTCTTCATTTTTCTCCCCAGCTGTATTACAGATCTTATGGGGTGTGTGTGTGTGCGTGCGTGCATGCGAGCGGGTTTATAAAACACATGGGTTCCTCTCAAACTGTTTACATCAACCATAGCTACTTGCCTTGGTCTGTTCCTTGGCCCTCTTTGTGTTATTGACAACCTCACTGCTAAAGAACCACATTCCTTTTTCTTTCCTTGGTCAGTTTCAAAGCATCCTGTAATAGTAACATTGCATTTCTCAGTGACCATGTCTTAGCTATAGACAGGGTGACCCTAAAATTTGCCATTCAAATTTAATGCTTTTGAGAATGAAAAGTGATGCTATTAATAACTACTTATGGGCAATAAGAATAGATTGGGACTCTCCCGGAAAGCCAGGATATACAGTCATCTTACTTTCCAGGTGTGGTGAAGGATTTGTAGTTATTTTTTCATTATGAATGTGACTGGCCATTTTTTCCTAGAGCAAATGGTAACTCAAAACAAGCCATTTCCAGAAAATTAACTGTTTTTTAAAAATTCTTTTTTGCCTTCCCTGGGTCTTTGTTGCTGTGTGCGGGCTTTCTCTAGTTGAGGCGAATGTGGGCCACTGTCCAGTTGGGATGCTCGGGCTTCTCCTTGCAGCGGCTCGCCTTGCTGCTGCGTGCGGCCTTGTTACGTGTGCGGCTCGATGGTTGTGGCGTGTGGGCTCTGGAGCACAGGCTTAGGAGTTGTGGTGCCTGGGCTTAGTTGCTCCACAGCATGTGGGATCTTCCTGGACCAGGGGTCCGAACTGTGTCCTCTCTATTCCTAGGCAGATTCTTAATCACTGGATCACCAAGGAAGTCCCAGAAAATTAACTCTTGAAGCCAGGGGCCATCAAAATCATCCTTGCATCTCCAGGGTTCAGTTTATATATGGCAAATAGTCAAGAGATTTGTATCAGCTTCTAATTAACCAGTTCACCTGATGTCAAAAGCATCACCCAGTGATCAGAAGACCTAATAATGCTAATAAATAGCTTCCACCTCCCAGATTCAAAAAGAATGTTTAATACAGTTGTGTAGAGTTTTTATTTTTGCTTTTTTTTTTAAGGAAATACAAGGTGTAATACTTTTACCAAAAAACCAAGACTCTGAAGAGAAAGAAACACAATAGTCAAAATCTGGTCCTTTCCTTAAAGCCCGACCCCAAACTAAACCCTCCCAGAGCAACACTTCTCAAACTTCATGTATGTATGTATCACTTGGAGCTCTTGTTGAAATGGAGATTCCAGTTCATAGTTTGGATACAGTCTGAGACTGTGTGTTTTAATAAGCTCCCAGGAACACCAGTACTGCTGGTCCCCAGACCACACTCTAAGCAGCAAAGGCCTTAGAGTATTTCAAATCCAGTCTAGATATTCACTTCCTGCTTTTAATTGTTTGCTTTCTCTCACATGGCCAAGCACTCCTCTGAGGCCTTCAAGTATTTCATTCATCTTTCTGTCCCCAGGCCTTAGCACTGCACCTGGCATGGCTCTGTGCCTGCCATATGGTAGCAGCTCAATATAATGTTTTCAACCTGTGTAGTCTTACAGAACCGTTAGCCAGTAAATCACTCATAAAGAAGAACCCAGTGGATGATACTGCCTTGTCTTTGTGTATAATACACCCAACTTTCAGCATATTCTTTTCCCTTTCAAAGCCAATTTCTGATTCAATTTTACTTTTAGAAAACAACTTCCACTGAATTGGATGGCCTGTCTCCAGACTCCAGCTAGTAAGTAAGCCCTGCTTAGCTTTAGCCCTTGACTAGGAATGTTGCCTAGACCCAAACTAAACCATCAATTCAAGAAACTGCTCTTTATGCATTTGCCTATTCTGGATATTTCATATAAAGGTAATCATAAAATGTGTGACATTTGGTGTCCAATGCCAGCTATATTTCTTGTTGAACTGTCTCTCTTGTTGATCGTGTGAATTTTTGAAATTATGACCAATTCTTGGTAAAGTTCTGAACAAAACCTAAATCATTTTTTTCCTTGAGTTACACACTAGTTGTAAATCTGGGAAACCTGTATGTATTAAAGCCATGTGTAGACACTTGGTTCTCACTGTACAATAGAATTTTTTATTACAGATTATTCAACTACATGAATGTCTCTTAGGAATTTGATAGTACTCTGGGACATGGAACAATCATCGTGTCTCATGAATCACAAGGTTTCTTTTCTCCTTGGTTCCACTTACACAATGCCAATTGAACCACCATTTGTTTTCCAGGCAAAACATTACTATAAAAAAATCTATAACATGTTCCCCACTCTGATTGAGAACTGCTGCTTACTTAGCTCAAGAGCTGAAGCACCTGCTTTTCTTCCTTAATGCTCATTCCTTTATCAGTGCCCTTGTTCTTGGCCCTTGTTTCTTTTAGGTACTTACCCATAAATTATTATTTTTCAGATAGCTTCAGCCTCTCCATTTGTGGACTTTGCTTTGGCATCTAGCTACTGTCTCTGTCCCTCTTATGTTTAACAAGCAAGTGCATGAGTGAAATGAGTTATATTCTAATGTTAGCTTTCTGTTCACCTCCCACTCCACGCCCTTCAGACTCTCTGCCACCTTGTCAGCAAGTGGTCTATTAAAGGCTCCAGTGCACTGACTTCTCCATCTCTGAGCCCTTTATCCCACCAATCTTTGATTTTCTTACTTGAGATCCCTATGGATTCTGATACTGTGCTCTCCTGGCTCCCCAGGCCTCTCTAACTTACTCTATTGCAGTCTTCTTTGCTGCCTCCATCCTCCAGGCATACCTTAAATGTTTGGTGGAATTGTCTATCTTTGTCCACAGGCTCATGATTCCTGCAGATCTATTTTCTACTAGTTTGTATTTCTCCAAACTTTCAGATTCTGGCGTCCCAGACCTGCACAGTCCAACTGCTTGTAGTCATTCCCATCTGGTTCTCCCACAGTGACATTAAAAAATACAATTGCAAGTTAATGATCAACACATTTGAATCTTTGCTCACTACCTTTCTTCTGGTTCTCTCTTACCCTCATTATGTTGTTTATAGCACCATCCAATTTGTATTCTTGACAGAAAACAAAGTCAATCTGATTAGCTTTCTGAATTGTTCTTAATTTTTTGCTAATCCTAAATAGATATTAAAAGAGATTATGGAGACCAAGATTTTCCAGTGGGATTTCCAAACGACTGTCTTTCCCCTAGTCAGGAATTTTTCTTTCTCTGACCCCATTGTGGCTCAGCATTTTTTTTCTGTGAATATTTTCCCTAATGCATGCAATGCACATTTTTCTCATTTAATGTAAAACTCCTAGTACTTTTTTAGCAACTTTTAAAATATGGTATCCGAGATAGACTGCTGTCTTGTCAGAGGACAGTACTGATTTCAAGGCACAGTGTGATGTGATAAGTAGATTTATATATGATATTTACTGCATTCAAATTTTGGTCCTGCTACCTACTTACTTTACTTGGCAAATATGGGCAATTAATTTAATCTCTCCAAGCCTCTGTTTTCTTATCTGTGAAGCAAGGTAATTGATAGGTCATATTCTTTAGGATTAAATTACAGTTGGTCCCTAAACACTATGGGTTTGACCTGTGCAGGGTTACTTATACATACATTTTTTTCAGTATTAAATACTACAGTACTACATGATCCACGGTTGGTTGAACCCACAGTATCAGAATTGAGTATACAGTGGAACCACACATACAACCACATATAAAATTATTGAATATTTGTGGATTTTTATCTTCAAGGAGAGTCAGCACTCCCAACTTCCCATTGTTCAAGGGTCAACTGTAGCTAATGTGGTTAAATATACAGCCTGGCATGAAATAAGATGGGCTAAAAAAAAGTTGTGTATATAGCAAAACTGATAGAAACAAACCAGGCTTTAGCAGTATGTAATCCTGATATGAGTATATAATTCTAAGAGGAAGTCTACATATTTTTTTCCAACTTAGTAATGCTGACTTGTATTTCAACTTACTCCTGCTAATGGATTGTGACCAGATGAAATGTGGTACCTAAAACTTTGTTGCTTGTAGATGCCTTTTCCTGGGTGTCCTCATGGTTCCCTGGAGCTCACTTCCTCTGGGTCTCTGCTCCATCGACTGCTTAGTGCACAATCTTCTCCTCTTTCCTTCCTGTGCATCTGCTCTATGGTTTATGTCCATTTTCCCCCTTCTATATATCCCCTGACATTACATGGGTTTATTGTATGTGATCTATTAAACAAACATTTAGTCTGTCATCCACACCTAAAACTTTTCTTCCACAAGACTAGTGTCTTTTCTGTCCACTGATGTATCCCTAGACCCTAAAATAGTGCCTGGCACATAGAAATTGCCCACCAAATATTTGTTCATCAAGTTTAATATGATCATAGAAAAACTCAGTGAATTCTGGAGAACAAATTGGATCTCCTTTTTTGTGTAACATGTAAAGAGCAACAGTTCTTAACCTGGGGTCTATAGATAAAATTCAGCATGCCCTTGAACTTGAGTGGAGAAAAAAAATTCAACTCCTTGCACTAACCCCTAATTGAAATTTAGTGTTTATTTTTAGTGAATGTAGGCAACAAAGAGCAGTAGTATTATAGGTACCTATCATTTTGTTATCAGTAGATATAACAGATATTTTTATACCACATTATAGTTGCTGCAAATGTCTCAAAACATTGTTTACATTCATCATTACTTCAAAATTATAGTACTTATGAGACCTGTCTCTTGATAGTGACATTTAATATAAAGAAGCACATTTATTACTATATCAGAGAAATCATAATTGGATTCTTCAAAATCCTCTGTCTTATTTTATGCAATTAAGAAACCTCCTTCTGAGGAATCATCTATCACTTTTACTAGATCATCAAAGGGATCCATAACACACAGAATAAACTTAAGAACCTTGGTATAGAAACCTAGGAAGGGAGGTGATTTATTTGTCCAGTTCGTATAACTAGTAAGTGGCAGTTACGGAACTAGAACCCAAATCAGGTCTTTTTGTATAGCCTTGTTGCTCTTTGTTATCAGCTTTATAAGGGAAGGGGATGCTCATACACAGTGGCAGAAGAGGTACTTCCTGGAGTTTTGCAGCACAGTGGCCTTGACAGAGTTTTAATCCTATGTCTACTACTCTTTCTCAACACCTGCTTCATAAATCTTTAATACTTATTCACATGGAAAGAATAGTTAATTATTCCACATTCCCTTCCATCTAACTAGTATGTGGGTCAGTCAGCATTGCCCATTCCAGCCACCTGGGTTAAGTCATGCCAGAATGTGAGGATTAAAAAAATATCAAACTTGAGGAAAGCATCTCTCACTGGATGAAAGTTACAGCTCTTGGTTGTAATTTCTTAACTCTTTGGGTCACTGGAGATTTCATGGTCTGTGCTCTTGTTGATGTCCTGTCCAAATTCTCTTGAGTGTAATTATTTTCTGTTGACCTCTGTCCTGCATTTGTTTCACTTGGATATAACATCCTTCACTTAGGGTTCTAAATTGTTTTGTGGCATTTATATGCATAGTTAAACAGTTGGCACGCATCAGTGTAGATTTTTTTATTTCAAGGATACAAGCTCATGTATATTTCATATTACAGTTGAGTATATAATAATTCTAAAGTACACATAGAAAAGTGAATTAATAACTAAGAGACATGGATATAAAATATAGGGTAAATATATGTATGCACACACACATACATATTTATCTCTGAATGCATGATGGGACTGAAACTTGGATCTGCATTATCAAATCCAAGGTATGATACTCACATTGTCTTCTAACACATATGTGATGGTGGAAGCACTAAACTATAGTCATACACAGATATGTGGTGTGTGGGGGTGTGAGAAGTTGGAAAAGATAAGCTGAAAAATCAAGAAAAACTCTTTAAAGATTATTTTTAAGTATAGTTATTAATGCACATTTTAGTAATGCATTAATTTACTCCTTGAAGAATGTTTCAACATAGGAGATCCAGACCTTTGGTGGAGGAATGACTAGGCATTTGCCTGCAGCTCCTGCCTAATTGTACAACCATAATTGTTTGATTTTAAAGGGGAAAGTTCTCTGAATATACAGCTAGCAAGCTGGAGGAACCAATAGAACATTTGATTGCATAAAGACAGGAACTGTTCCAGGGGTGTAGTACAATGGGTGCCTTGTGGGGATGAGTCGCGTGTGGGATGATGGCTTGGCCTAAATGCAGTTCACTGGCCTATTTGTTGCTTTCTTCTTACACAAATGCAGCATGCGTCTGTGCATTCTTGGTTTCAGAGTCAGACTTTCCTTATCAGGTACACCCTTTTCCTACCTTACAGACCAGTCTAGCTCACTCAAGGGCACTGAAATGACTGGTCAGGATGTGACTTTACCTGCTATGCAGTAGTTATTTCTCCCCTTTTGTCTTCCAACAGTCACTTCTTTCAATGCCACTTCTTCAGCTGGAAATAATTGATGTTGGTCATGGCCTAGTCTCTCTTCTCTGTAAGAACCACTCTGTGTCCTGGGTTTTATTTTGATTAAAGAAACCCTTAAGTAAGCTAAGGAACCATTTTCTAGGTGTTTGGACTTCATCCCCTCTCTCAAATGAAAGGCTTATCTCAACCATCCCCAGTTATCCATCATCAGAATATCCTCATGGAGTGTCCTCCATGGGCAAGTCAGGGTGACACACCAAATTTCTTTCCTTAAGGCACCATGTCAATAAAAAGTTAGCTGGAGAAGCCACATGAGTTCAAAGGGTCATTGGAAGTTGGCATTAATTGGGAAATGTTCATGAAGGAATTGGAAACATTAGCAGCTAGAAATTCCATGTTTATGAAGGATGGAAAAATCTGCTTAGTAGTAAAAGACATTTAAATGGATCTAATAATGACACAGAGAGAGTACTTAATTTATTAAAAGATGTCCTCAAATATAATAAATATATAAACATATGTAAGCATTATATATACACACACATATAAACATTTTTATATATACGTATATAAATATTGTGTGTATGTATATATATATACACACATACACACATATAATCAGCTATTAAAGAACCCATTTAGTTTGGGAAAAGGAGAGCAATGTTTAGAATCAAACTGACGCTCTCTGAGAAGTCTTTCCTTCCTGGGACCTGTCACTTCAGGATAACCCTTGTGTGTTGTTCTGTACCCAGTAACTTTTACCCTATTCATAGGGTCAACTTAAAAGATGAGGAAAATATAGACTGTAAGACAATGTTCAGTGTTAAAAAATGGAAAGGTTAACAAAGTCTTCTCTGCCCAATGCCTCGAGTTAGTTCACTTTGCATATTTTTTTTCTTGTAAAAAAAATAGCTTCAAAGAAGTGCAGAAACAGGGGAAATGAGCTTTTAAGTAGGTGGTGGAAGAAAAACCGCACCGATAAAAATTATAAACAGTACTAAGAGGGCTCTGAATGCCCGACGAGGCATGTTTACCAGAAGAAAGATCGAGTTGGCTGGCACCTCCCAAATGTGCATACTCAGGAGTTAGGGACACATGTGCTTTTGTGTGTTTGCTCAGAGGAGTTTTTCAGACGCCTGTCTTTTCTAATCACAGGAGTATTTTTAAATTGAACGTAAGGGATTTCCATACAGGACATAGAGATGTAAAGGTCCATTAGAAAGTTATCTGATATTTAAATGCAAGAAAACATTAAAATCCCACTACCTTTTCCATAGTTTGTTTTCTTTATTTGAAGCAGTTGGGAATTAAAAAAAAACTGATTTTTTAATTTTTTTATAACCCTTTCAAGAAGTTCATTTTTGGACTGAGCTCAAACATACAATCAGTAAGCCAAAAAATGGACTATTTTCACAAAGAGTTGAGTGATGGAAAGCAGAAACTGTCATGAAAAGTGTTATGTGAATACTCTCATTTAAAAAAAAAAAAAAGAATGTGGATTGGAAGTAGGCATTTCTTTACTTTTTAAAAACCCTGGCAAGTTATTTCCCTTTGGAGAATGATCATTTGAGCTAATTTGCCTGCATTCCAAATATTATGGATCTTGTGACAGTATGCAAGCCTTTTTTTTTTTTTTGACAAGTTTCCGACTGGTCTGTGGGCAAACTCTGAACATGTCTCAAACAAAAGTCAAGGTTTTTCATACTGTAACTGGAATGACTATCTTCTTCATTTTGATTGACAGGCTTTTGTAATGTGTAATTTACTTACTAATGTAAGTTGTGAATATAATTTATATGTATACTTCCCACTAAAATATGACAGTAAGTTATATTCTTTGATGGACTATTCATAAATTATTTCAGCAGCTGTTGAAAAGCATAGGGCAGTGGTTCTCAAAGTTTGGTCCCCCCCTTCAGCGTCACCTGGGAACTGGTTAGAAATACAGTCCCTAACCCAGGGTTACCAAATCAGAAACTCTGGGGGTGGATCCCAGCAATTTGTGATTTTAGAAGCCGTCTTGGAAGGGCTAACCATTGAGAACCTATGCTACATAATATCATAGGAGTTGCAGGCATAAGGCGAGTAGAACTACTTAACTATTCTAAAAAGAAGCCCAAATATCTTTTGGAAAAACTTTTATCCTTGAGCAAATTTGCCTGAATAAAAGGCCATCCAATCAGTGATGGCGTTAACATTTTCACATTCATTCAACGTAATCTAAGTGTTTGAGAATTCCTTAAATATTCATCATATGGATTGTTTAATATGGGATGATTCTGACATGCTGGCTACTATTAATTTTCCAGATGCTAGTTTTGGATGCAGTGAGATTCAGAAAAAATTTTAGTTCTGTTAAACAAAACTCCAAGAAGATCTCTGTTAACTTCAGCATTTGAGAAATATCCCTAAAATGAGGATTAATGGTAATATCACAATGACTGAAAAATTATGGGATTACTCCACTTGAAAACAATCTTCCTTCTGTCATTCGTAATTCTCTTCACATAACTTAGAAAAAAGGATCTGAGAAACACTGTCAGATAATATCTATATTCTGACTGTAATACATATATATAAAACCCTTACAATTATATTTAATAAATGCCATTTTATTATGCTGAGACTCCATTTCTCTTGGCAAGCTTTCATTGATCTCTATTGCCAAAAGAAGGAAAAGAAAAGCAGAGTTGCAGGATAGAAAGAGGAGTCGGGGAATCTCTAAACCTAGTTCTGCCATGGACACCGTGCAGATGTGAACAAGATGTGACCTCTCAAGATCTCTGCTTTCTCCTCTGTGAAACGGAAAGGTGAATTAAGATCTCCGAATCCTGCTTCAGTTAGCTCTTGTAGTGTAACAGACTGTTATAAACATGGGGCTTAACACAGCAGCTATTCACTGTTTCTTATGAGCTGGTGAGTGTTCTGGGTGGTTCTCTGATCTCAGCTGGTTTGACCAGTCTCAGCTGAACTCACTGCGTAGGACAGGGGAGTGGCTGGAAGCTGACCAGTCGTGATGGCCTCGTGTGGTTTTTTATCCTCCAGGAGGCAATCTGGGCTTGTTCTCATGCCCATGGCAGGGTTCCAAGAAGACAGAAGCATGCAGTCTTTGAGGCAGAGATTCTGAACCGGCACAATAATGTAGCTGCCACATTCTATTGGCCAAAGCAGGTCACAAGGCAGAGAGCTTCAAGATGTGGGGAAATAGATCCCACTTTCAGTAGAAGACGCCACAGACCTGCATGGCAGAAGGTATGCTACAAGAAGAAGAATTGAGGAAGCTCTTGCCGTAAAGCCACCTTCCTAGTTTTACAATACTGTGAAGTATCAGGAAATATAAAGCTATAGAATGCTCACTGTGGAGTGTTCAGGTATACAGAAGTACTTAGAAAAATGAAAGATTCAGAAAGGATATAACATATTTGTAAAAACTGGAGTAAGCATGCTTTAAGCAATGCTTCTCTTTAATTATTGTCTGAGTTTCATATAAAGTCTGCTTCATCAACTGGATAAATATTTGACTGCTGTTCAGTAAATTGCATTAGTTTACTTTAACTGTATGCTCAGCCTTATTCAGGCATCCTACATTAGGCAATGTAGTGTGTAATGCATCTCTGCAGGTGACCAGAGCTATTCTCTGTATGAGGTAAATTAAAACTCATATTTTAAAAATTAAACATTCTTGCACTTCATGATTTCAATATTTAATTATAACCTGTGTCAAGGCCTAATCTCTGACTGAGTCAGGCATGAAATTAACCAAAAAAAAAAAAAAAAAAGAAAAGCAAAAGCATAGGAGTTCTACACTGTAAAAATAATGTGGTTTCTTTAGTTGCACAGTGATGTTTATATCCATTTTATAAAGATGACTCCAGTAGCCAGTAAGCTGGGAGATTAAGTTACCATATGTGGTAACAGGGACCTGTTCAGAAAAATCAGTAACCTGAACTGTTGTTTATTAATTTTCACAGGAAAACAAATCTGTGTTTTTAAAAGGATAAATTATCTACCTTATTTAAAAAGATGATAGACAATCAAGTGAATGTGTTGATATCCAAAGTAGAACAAAAATGAAATATATCCAATAGTGCATTTGTTAAAACTGTCTTGTTTTTCTCCATTTATACTTTCTGTTGGTTTTTCAAAAATTTCGTGTATGAAAAAAATCCACACAGCTTTTTTAAGGAATATATACTTACAAATATAGTAGTAAATATTTGTTGCAAATTTTCTTATCTATAAACATTTTCATAGAATTAAAAGATTATATTGATCAGGAGAGGGATATACCACCTTAGAGGAGGCAATTGTTTGGAGGTTAGTTAGTAAAACTGGATAGTGGTAGGCCAGTGAATTCACAGCATCATGTACAGGTTACCAAGTCTTGGTGATGAAACAGGTAAGTTAAGAAGGATGATCACATTATTTTCTTCACCACAAGAGTGAGATGAACTGAAATGCTTCTAACGTTTGACAACATGGAACAGAAGGTTTAATTGAACCTTGTTGGTTTGTTTCCTTGGTTTAATGAGTCCCTTGCCATGCGGTCCTATTGTATGAAAAAGTCACAGGTAAATTAAATAGCAAGCAGGCGTGGAGGCATATATCTCTGTAGGTCTACCTTAGGAGATGGGTTTGTACAGTAAGCAAAGGATGTGAACACGAAGGGATGAATTTGTATGTAAACAGGTTGTTCCAAGCCTGGGTGATCAAGGACAGTTTAGATTCTGCAGTCTTGATGCTTCTTCACTAAGTTTGGTTGCAAACATGCCACCACTGATTTTATATATATTATGAATATAAATGTATACATATGAAAAAAATTAAATATCTACAACAATTAAAATAGTTAATATGCAACAAATATTACCCAATAAAAATTAGCAAAACTTAGTAAGAATCTAAATGTTATTATGAAAATACAGATTTAAACAATGAAATATAATTTCATACCCAATATGTAGGCAATAATACAAAATACTGTATCTTGTACAAGATGTTGAGAAATAAGAACTCCCAAACCATTTTGGAGAGGAATTTGATAATATCCAGTAAACGTGAATATTTCCATATCCTTGGATCCTGCTTTGTCGTATCTTTGTACTAGATTGTTTATCATACATTCATCTTAACGGTAAAAATTTGGAAATAGCAAAAAATATCTTTAGTTGTACTAATAGATTGTGGTAATTCTTATGTGAAATAATATATAGTGATTAAGTACATTAGAGCTATATATATATGAATGTGGATAAAATAATGAAAGTCTTCAGCAAATATAAAAATGTTGTAAAATGATGTGCATGGTAGGGAATGATTAATGACATTTAGGAACATGCAATTCTATTCATGGACACATATCCTTGAAATGTATTAAAATATTCATGGAATTGTAAACACAAATTGAACTTCCCTTCCTTCCTCCTTCCCGCATTCCATTTCTACCTTCCTTCTTTCCCTTCTCCTTCCTTCCTTTTTCTTTCCTTTTCAAGTGAAGCTGTAATGTTTTTTAAAATATCTGAAGAAATATTATTAAACGTTCAATTTTGTTAAAGATGGGTGTAGTAAAAAAGTGTTTATCTTGTTCTCCATATGTTTTATAATTTAAGAAAAATATTATTTCTAATTTTTTTTTTCAGATTTAATGATTATCTCATATTGGTGAATCTTTAACGTTTGTAGGTTCCTCCTCTTCACTCCCCAGTTAGGTTTCTGCCTTCTATCTAACCAGTTAGGACCCAAACAAGCACATATGGTAAATGCCTGTTTCAATGCCATGT
This sequence comes from Muntiacus reevesi, assembly GCF_963930625.1. Lineage (NCBI taxonomy): Eukaryota > Metazoa > Chordata > Mammalia > Artiodactyla > Cervidae > Muntiacus > Muntiacus reevesi. Next base: position 50,952,997 of record NC_089254.1, on the reverse strand, counting down.
TGTAAACTACTTATAGAGTGAGTAACAGTTCTGGCTTTAGCATCTATATTATAAAGTATTCTACTGTATTTTGAATTTGGCATTCAGAAGTTGGCTTCTCTGGGTAAATAAAAGGGTGAGTCATTATGTAATGTTTTCATGCCAGGAATATAAGAAAAACTGCCTACTGGTTTTTTTTCAGTATTTATACTATTAGTCAAAGATATTTCAATTAAAAACTGAGATGTGCTCTCTACTCTATGAAAATCGATATTATGTCTGTAAAAGCCTTGACCCAATAATCAAACTGGTTTGGTGAATATTCTTATATGATTTACCACTGATGAGTGACATCTTCATTGATGTTCCTCTTCTTTACAGGATACATATCCACAGTGAGTGCTTTTGTCTATAGTAACTACCCTGATCACACTAACACGTAACTGTCTGCTTGTAAATTTAGCAGTGGGAAAATCCTGGCTGTAAAATCCAGGCAACTCAATGGAAGATGAGACAAGTACCTGAGTCAACAAGAACCACTGGGAGATGGTGGCTGCTTAGCTTCCCTCCCAATAAATCTTTTATCGTCAAGTTTATGGAAAAACTGATTTGTCACAAACCTTTATCCAATAATTTTGATGGGGCATATAATTTATTAGTGTATATCCCTCTGGTAAGTTCTGTAGTAACACATTATCTTAGAGAATTTGTAAAGCCCTCTAAGTTGTGTGTCTTGCAGATGAGAAAACTAAAGATTGGGTTTAAAAAATTAACTGTGTTTAAACAGTGAGGAAGTGGAAATGTGGATTTCACCTGGTAAGGCTGGTTTGAAAATCCACACACTTAACCTCTTCCCAGTGCTTTCTTCCAGTATTACTGCATTAGCAACAGTGAAACTCTCTGCTATAGCAAAATATATTATTACTGCTTATCATGTAATGTTGGAAATTTTTTAGTGCCAAATCCTAGGACAAACAATTTATGAAAGGAAAGGGAAAAAAAGTGAAAGAGATGAAATAATGAATCCCAGGAGCCAACTCTTTATCAAGGCAATAAAATAATAAAGGAACAACCAAAAAATAAATAAATAAATAAAGGAACAACCTTGTTTGCACCTTTGCCATTTCCTCTCAAAGAATGTGTTGCTCAGATTCTATTTTCATAAGCCATCTCTGATACTTAAATTTGCACTCAAGAATACCTACATACATGAACAAGCTTTTGCAGTTTTTAAATTTGTGATTAATAATAAACTTTAAAACTTCAAGTATTCATAACATACCTTCCTACATGGAGTTCCAGAGAATATCTGTTTCAAGGTTTCTGGAATAAGTCAGGTAGACCAAGATGAGACCATCAAGTTCTGATAGGGTCCAAATGACCTATTCATCTCTTTCCTTTGGTGACTTGCAAATTGTAGTTATCAATCTCTGGTTTAATCTGAATCAGTTGTTCTTTCATTCACAACTTGGGATTCACAATGGAAATACTAACTTCTGGTGCTTATGTTATATCTGTATCTCTCAAATTTTAGATTGCTACTCATTAATGGCTTAGGGAAAACTAGTAGTTGTCAAAGAAATTAGTAAGATAGCAACCAACATTAAGAAAGAAAATAAAAGGAAAATAGAATATGATAAATATCTTAGTATATGACCTATCATAAAGGCTTCCCTGGTGGGTCAGATGATAAAGAATCTGCCTGCAATGCAGGAGACTTGGATTCGATCCCTGGTTCGGGGAGATCCTCTGGAGAAGGGAATGGCAACCCATTCCAATATTCTTACCCGGAGGATTCTGTGGACAGAAGAGCCTGGTGGGCTATATAGTCCATGAGGCTCAAGGAGTCAGACATGACTAAGCAACTGACATTTTCACTTTTCAAGGGTACGTGAATTCAAGTATTATCTCAGATATATATGGATCTGGAATTCAATGTAAAATGTTTTCCTTACTGTATACCATGATCAAAAGTCAGAAAAGTTATTCTAGTAGAATTAGGTGGATCTAATAAAAACATTTGGCTCTCTTTCAATCAGGTAAAGTCATAGGCACCTCCTCAGACCAGTGGATTACTGTTATTTGAAGACAGTTAAATAACAATTGACTCATGAGAAGTCTAATTAGAAAGCTGATAGAGATATTTCATCGGCTATGATTTCTACCTCCTCCCCCCATTTTCAGATAGAAAATTCCTCAAATGACTGTCCTAATTCGTGACAATACAGTAATTTTTCAGAAGCTTAAATTGTTATTTTTACCACTAAACTTTAGTCTATTGAATGGAGAAAAATAGTCAATTGTTTTGTATAACATGGAAAACAGAGCATTTGGATGAATTTCATCATTTTTTGGTTAACTATTTTGCCTCCAGGAAGACATAATTTAAATGTTATCTTTAACCACTAAAATAATCACCTCAAGTACTCATAATAACTAACACTTTTGATTACTTATAAGCAAAAGTTGTGCTAATTCCCATTGTAGCTGGATTGTAAGAATCATGGAGGAAGGCATTCAAAACACAATTCCTGGGCCCCTTCCCTGGACCCTATAATTCACTTCTGTTATGGGGCCCAGGAACTTCTAACTTAGAAATATCTTTGACAATACTTGTTCTTCCCCTGGTGGCTCAAATGGTAAAGCGTCTCCCTGCAATGCAGGAGACCCGGGTTTGATCCCTGGGTGGGGAAGATTCCCTGGAGAGGGAAATGGCAACCCATTCCAGTACTCTTGCTTGGAAAATCCTGTGGACGGAGGAGCCTGGTGTGCTACAGTCCATGGGGTCTCAAAGAGGCGGACACGACTGAGCGACTTCACACACATACATACACATGGGGCCCAGGTGCTTCTTACTTAAAAACCTCTTTGCCAATACTTGTTCTCTCTTTTTAAGTTAAAAAAAAAATTGTTTTAGTATAGTAGATGTGAAGTGGTTTCTGTGGCTTTGATTTGTGTATACCTTATAGCTAATTTGTTCAGCATCTTTTCATGTGCTTTTTGGCCACTTGTATATCATATCTTTAGAAAAGTATTGATTAAAATCCTACATCTACCTTTTGAATTCTCCATGTCTCTTTTTACACTTAGCCCTCTTTTTCCCTGTCTTCTTCATATGCAGTTATAATGATAACTACGTAGTGCCAGGCACTAAGCACTTTAAATAAATATGTTCTTTAATTCTATTAGGTTTTATTTCCATTTTAAAGAAAAGAAAACTGAGGCCCAGAGAAGGTTAAATTGAATGTGGTTCATTAAAAACCAAGAAGCAGAGACTGATTTCAAAGTCAGTTCTCTCTGGTTTGAAAGTCCATGCTCTTAGCCTCTGCATTGGAGGTCTACAGACTAGCTTCTGTTGCTAGCTTATACAGGGAAATTATATTTTAGCTATGTACCATCTTATACATTTTTAATAATAAGTTTAAGTGACTGAAAAGTATGCAATTTCCCACATATTGTAAATATTATCATTTTAAAACATAACTGTTAAATCAGTCTTTAAATGTTTCTAAGGGACTCTAAATGCCATGGTGATATGGTATCCAGAACCACTGATTTAAAAAATTCATGGACAATTTTTTTTGCTTGAAATTGTATTTTTATTATATTACTTCACCAGAATGTTATCATAATATAACACTTTTCATGCTTGAAAGTCTTTTATTGATCAGACTTTCTGTATCAAAAATATGAATATAAATTAAAATTGAATTTTAAATAATTTCTTATAAATATAAAGCTGTCAGTGTTAAGGATTCCTTCTGATTGTGTTGTTATTATAATTATTAGTATAGCAGTCAGCTGTTAAAATCAAAAATAGATTACAGATTTTGAAAACTTATCAATAACTATAACAAGTAAATTTATATTGGAAATACACCTTTTTAGTAGGATAGATGAAGCTGTTTTGATACCTTGATTAAAGGAGAATCTGTGCATAACAGTTTTTCAACTTGTCCCTTTGACACTCCAGAGGATTGTATTTATAAAATAACGCAACAAATAATGCAACAAAAATAAACAACAGATAATGACATGTGAAAAGAATGCTTTTTCATTGTTGGTTTTCAGTTGGGTGGAGCTAATTTGAAAGGAGTTGTAGGGAAGGGAACCTGACTGGTTTGCTGCCTCTATCACATACATGAGCCTTCTAAAATAGGACAAGTTTAGAAAAGGACACATATAGCAATAATGGACCTGGAAATTGATTGTTTCAAAATGATTCATCCATCTTACTCCTTACAAGTGCTCTGTGTACCCTGGGGGGTTGAAGACCTCCATACTGCCCTAGATTAGTACGTGAGGGACTGACCTCTCAAGGCTCTGGTCCAGCCCCACTAGTGGACCCCAGAAAAATAGACAAGACTGTCTGCTAAGAAGTTTGCACATGTGATCTTATGTCATTGTTGGAATAACTTGGCAAGCTAGGATTATGTTTAGCGTATAGAGAGAGTAATTTGTCTAGATTACAGAAATTTTATGTGGCTGAGCAAAAATTTGAACTCATTCTCTTTTTCCTTAATTCTTTATTAGACTCATATCAGCTAGAAGCAATATAATTCAATTCAAATAATTCTTGTTTTTCTTTTCAGACTTTCACACTGCCATTACTTTGTCTTCTTTTTAATTCACAGGAGAGCAATGACCTGAAGGTGTGTGTCTGTGTTTGATAGACTCTGAGGGGGAGAGTTTTTTGAATAGAGAAGATTTCTGGTATTCACCATCTGCCTTAGGCCAGGAACACTCTCTGGACAATTTCAGTATGAAGGTAGGCAAAGTCACATGCTAATTTTGAAAGGGTGCAGAGCTGAGGACCTTTTCCTCACACTTTTCTAAATTATAAGATTGTGACTCAGATTTTATGTGGGAGAGAAAAGTGTCCATGATTGGGTGGCGGGGCGGGTGGGGGTTGGGGGGCAGTGTCACTGGATAAAAACATTTTCTTTTTTTAAAGTGAGATCATTGTGAAACCAAATCACTAAAATTTTGGATGGTTTCATTTCTCTCTAAGAACTCAGATTTTAAAAGTATATATGAGACCTGACTATGTAATTTATTCATGAGTTATAAGGTAATGTTAGGTTTAGCTTTCATTCTATAAATAGAGCAATAAAAGCACAGACCAACACCTTTCAGTTACCCTGTAAGTAACTTCATGGTTAGATGTATCTGGTATACTGAGCATAAAGCCATTTTCTATCACATAATGAAAATATTTGGAAAACCACTAAAGCGATGCGAGTTACAGAACTCTTAAAACTGTAATTGTCTGATTCCATTATTAGAGTGGAAAGTATTTGGAAATGTTTTCATTTCCAAGTAAATGGCAGGGTATCATTCGAGATTACTAATTGATTGTCCCACCCCTTTTCTTTAAAGTATAATGAGGTGAAAAAGAGAAAAAGGAAAATCAAAAGGTAAAAGGAAAATTTTTAAAGGAGGGCCTCTTTTGATGTTGGTATTTCTTTAGGTGACAGGTGACTAAACAAAAATTATTAAAAATTTCATAAACAGGCAAGACGTTTGTAGAAAAATAATACTTGAATAGTTCCTTCCCCCAAATCTTGCATGAAATTTATAAAGAAAACAAACACATACACAAACAGAACATGAGCCTCTTGCTTGTTAGGTAAAGCATTAATTGCAGAAAACTTTTTTTTAAAGAATTCCTTTCTTAGACACTGCTGGCGTTTCTTCCTGCTATCTTTTGCATCTTGCCTCTTAGATAATTTCACTGCTTGTTAGAGGATTTATTACAAAGCAGCCAGGCTTAAAACAATGAGATGAAACCAACTTTACTACTTTTAAAATACATTGTAGGAACAGGATCAGAGAAAGGTAGAACAGGAGAGTTTTGGATTATGAGTAGACTTCAATTATCTGAATTACCTGGACATCCCTTATCCAAGCAACACAAAGTTAATTATAGCTTACTTCTGTATTCCTCCATAAATTTGTGGAAAAGCCCAGGAAAAAGGCGAGGCATATTCATGAGCCAAGAACTTGGTTGAACACACAGAAAGAGAAAAAAAAATAGCAGCTCAACATTAGCTTTTATTCTGGAAAAATCCACTTAGTGAAGCTACTTTGAAAGAAGGATAAACACTGGCGGATAAATTGGTCCATCATGGGACGGGTTTTACAAGATAAGTGAACACTTGCTTCTTTGAGTCCTAGAGCTATGCTGCAGCCTGACAAATCCTAGGCACAGTATATCAGACAGCCGCAACAGGTTCCTTGGAGATCTCACAAATGACATTTCTTTACGTGCAACTTGATAAGTGTAATTCCCCATCTCCAACTTTTCCTGTATTGCTTCATATCTAATCTGATTCTTTCTTCAAGAATTGTGTTATGCCTCTTAATGTATTGTGGGGAATTTGCTTTTAGGCTCTTGGGTAACAAGGGGAAAATGAATTGCAATCTAGTAGAATCTTGACAATATAACCATTACATAGTGAGTGCTACAGCCAACAAGGAAAAGAAAGATGAAGAGAGCAGTGTTTGATTCTGGTAAATTGTATCAATCACAATTTTGCTTCTGTAGAATAAATAGAGTATGTGAAATAGCTAAGAATAATCTATTAGTTGTTTACTCAGTTGAACAGCAGAAGGAAGTCACTGGGTTCTGGGAGAACTATGAGTGTCCTTTCCAAAAAGATACAATTACTGTTATTTTGCAAACAATTATTAGATACATTTAATAAATGATACTTATCAGACAATGCTTACAAAGTATGTCCCTGTCAGTAAGAAAAATGCACAACTCTTCTGGTGAGAAAGCTACTTTTTTTTAAATTTATAATATCAGAGAAACGACTAACCAAAAAATAGTAATTTCACCTTTTGAAATGCTGAATTTCTGAAGTCACTAAGCCTCTGTTAATGTACATAATATCTAATAATTACTGTGTAAGTACAGTTTAGTAGAAAGAAAATATTCTTTGCAAGGAATATCACAAAACATTTCAATTTTTTGCCCTATTCAGGCACTTTGTGGTTCTTACAGTGTGAACCTTGGATCAGTATCTTGAAGCCCATTTCCTTTCTGATATACCTCCTCCTTGTTTTCTGCAAAATCGCACTTGGTTTCTAGTCCTCTGCCCTCAAGAGAAAGTTTGTCTTTCCTTTGATGAAAGAGAAATAACGATAAACCATTTAGTGTTTTCTTTTAAATTTTGACCACCTCTCAGGAGAATAATGTCTGGGTTACTATATAAGTCTGTCTCTACTGATTTATCAAATGTGGGAAGGTCAAAGAAAGAAAATGGGGAGAAGAAAGAAAATCTCATCTTGCCAAATAACTCATAAACTAACATTTTAAGCATTTATACCGTATTTTTAAACTTGACTGCAATTTTAAGTATCTTAAAATTTCCATGCACATTTAAGGAAAGAACCTACAAATAATATATATAGTAATGAAAATTCAAGATGAATATAGAAGTAAAATAGCATCATTTGACTTAAATTTTACTTAAAAATTATTTTAAAAGCATTATTAACTTAAAAATAATGTATCTATTCTAGTATGTTACTGTTCCAGTGATGATAATCATTATAGCTAATATTATTGACCAGCTAATATGTGCCTGATACAGTTCTATACACTTCATAGTTATTTCATAATAGCAAGTTAAGTAAATGGTCATTATTCTAAGATACTGGGTCTGGGTGAGCTTAAAATACGTGGCTTGTGTTTTTCTAATGGTTTCTGGCATTGGAACCTGATTACTGGAGCTCAAGGGGTAAAAGGTCAGTTTGTGAAACTCTTGGGTTTATTACTCTTCTTAACATTTATCTAGAGACTGGAGTTGAGGAAAAGAAATCCTAATGCTAATCTTCACTTGCTCACATTCATCTCTGAAACTCTTGAAAACATTGTTATTCTGGAGATGAAGCGATCTTTTATGTGACTATTCCAACTGGTTAAGCATCTGTAAGCAAATAATTAACATGCTTGTAATTCAGTAATTCCACAACTTGTAGAATAATGTGTCAGTATCCACTCTGGAATGAATGTTATTTATGCCAGTTTTACTAAATCTTTGGTTCTGGTATCCTGGACTGCATCTCTTTCCACCAATTATCAGGACACATATATCCCATGAATTTAAGCTGAACACACTTTCTTGGTATCTATGATTTGTCTAATCCTTCTTAAAACATTGAAACTTTTTTGGAGCTGTCTAAAGATCTTTTCAATAGCAAGAATTTAACTTGGAAATTCCAAGATGTACAAAGAAGACATTATGTAAAGATATTCCTTTAGAATATAAAAACAAAGATAAAATGATATATTAAATTCCAAAATGAAATACCTATTGCCATGGATGTGTGTATTAATTGAAGCAGTGTAAAATAGCCAGAAGGCATGGTTTCTCGAATAGCACTCTTCTGATAGGCTGCTTTTGTGCATGCAGCATCGCTTCAGTCATGTCCAGCTCTTTTTGGCCCCAAGGAAACCGTAGCCCACCAGGCTCCTCTGTCCATGGGATTCTCAGGCAAGAGTACTGGAGTGGGTTGCCATGCCCTCCTCCCGGGGGTCTTCCTGACTCAGGAATCAGACTGCTTCTCTTATGTCTCCTGCATTGCAGGTAGGTTCTTTACCACTAGTGCCACTTGGGAAGGATGATTATAGTTGCATCTTAAATTTCAATTTGCTCAAATGATTAAAAAAAAATCATTGGGTCATCTTTTCCCTCTCTCTTCAGCTAGATACCTGTTTCCAGGAGAATGCCAGGTACTGATTAACTTAAATTTAGGTTTTTAAGACCAATCACAATGAAAGGGAAATGGATTTTGTTGACTGGTTGATGTCAGTCTTAGACCACTTCAGGAGCTGGGGGTAGCATCACTTTTACCCAGAAACATTCTGTTCCACAATGAAGGTGGAATAGACTTGATGATCAAGGTACAGCCATAATGTCCAAACATCTGTATTTTTAATATTAGAAGTTTATTGCTGAGGAATTTTTCTCATCTGTCTCATATTTTTGGATCAAAGAAAAATATAAGCAAGTATTATTGAAAGATTAGAAAGTCTAAATAAAAAAAAAAGTCAAGCTATCTGCAGTTGTTAGAGACAGTCCTCCTTGGATCTCTTGTTTCTGCATGTCTCATGGACAGAGGCACTGATTGCCTATGTTCCACATCACCTTTTCGAAGAGGTTTATATAGTAAACATCCTTGGAAAATGGAGATAGTATCACCCTCTGTGGCAAAGGTCAGGTATGCTTACTGCCCTTTATAAAATATGTGGATGCCCTAAACTTGGGGTCCCTCACTGTTTGGCACCACGTGGCCTACTTTTCATTGCTCTGCGGTATTGGAACTTGGGGAACTGGCACAAATACTGATAAACACTGGCTGCTGATATTGCCATCAGTAATATATGGTTCTTTGTATCTGACCAGGATTCTCCTTTCCTCTACCAGCATCTATGAACCTGTGGCAAGGTAACCTGTTAGTCTGTAAGTAGGGTAAATTTCAAACTCTTCACAGTTCTTAACTGCCAAACATGATTAATATGTGAAACAGACAAGTATTCCACCTTTCATATTTCCTTTAGTAGATACATGTAAAACTTATACCCTCTACTAAAACTGCTATATGGAAGCCATAAAATTACCGTATTTGCTGATTTTCCTGGACTGCTAGCATTTCCAGGAGACTACTACATCAAAAGAGTCACTCTCTACTCAAGCAGAATGAATTCCAATCCAAGGTTCCTTTTATTAAATCCATACCACACTTTTTGTATCATTTCATTATTTGGCTGGAAGAATTAGGCAAAAGAAAAATCCTCACTGACAGTTTTTCCCTGTGTATAGATTCTCGAAACAAAGTCTTACCAGGCTCCTGGCATTGTTCGAGGTAGTACTTTAAAGTTTAGCAAAGGAAATACTTTGAGACCCACTTTTTGTTTCAACAGTACCTGCTTTGCTTTGTTTTTCAATTAATTTTAGAAGCAACTGGCCTGAGATTTGATTTGTGCCTGAGTTCAACTACTTAAGCTTATTTATAGTTTTGAATAACTGATCTTGCAATTTTACACTTAATATCCTAATACTATATAAGTTGGCTTATATAGTTAAATCACTGTGACCATACTTTTCTCAATTAATAAAGAATAATTTGATAGGCTTGATTTCACTATAACTCTCTTCTACATGGAACAAAAGAAAGGCAATTTCTCTTTGGGTATTTAAATGCTGCCTTCTTTGTACTATCTCCATTTACCTCTCTTTGTCTTCTGAGTAAGCTTTCTTTTGGGTTCCTAATGACTTCCCACCCCTACTTACTCATTGCTCTCCCTTCAAAAATCAACTTTCAGAACTTACACAAGTGTAAATTGTTAATAATGCTTAGTATTACCACATAACATCTCCTTTCATGTACTGCTCAAGCCCTAGTCATAAGCATGGATTTTTAGTTATAGAAACACAAATTATAAATATCAGAAGAGCTTTCAGGGCTTGGAGGAGTATTCCTGGTACCCAGAAAACACACCATGTAACATCTGCTTTTAACTTCTAATGATAATATAATTTCACCTTATCTCAATTTTTCCTTCTATAAAATGAAAATACTGTTCTCTGCTTGTACTTATATGATAATAAAGATTAAAAAAAAAAGGTTTGAGTAGAAATAAAGTATAATATTTTAAGCCTTGATTCTCTCCTAGAGGAAATTACCATTCTTTATGTTTAAAAAAAATTTTTTTAAAAGGTAGTAGAGCTTTGCTTTTAGTTTGTGCTATATGACCCCGTGGACTGTAGCCTGCCAGGCTCCTCTGTCCATGGGTTCTTCAGGCAAGATACTAGAGTGAGTTGCAATTTTCTACCCCAGATCTTTCTGACACAGGGACCGAACCAGTATCTCTTGTATCTCCTGCTTTGGCACGTGGGTTCTTTCCTACTGTGCCACCTGGGAAGCAGTTTGTGCTGTAGTAGCTTATGGTTTCTGGCTTGATACTTTCTTCGCAGGAAGGTGTATTCCTGCCAGGCAGGCTCTCTGGCTGCCCAGGAGTGGGATGCTTGCTCTTGAAATTGAGAATTCAGTTGTTGTTGCTCTTTTCTTCTTTTGTCTGCACCATGCAGCATGCAGGCATGCAGGATCTTAGTTCCCTGAACAGAGATCAAACCTGCGGCCCCTGCAGTAGAAACACAGAGTCTTAACCATTGGACTACCAGCAATGTCCGGAGAATTCAGCTTTTGAAAATTTCACAGACAACCTGTTCTTTCGTGAGTCTTGAGATTTAATAGATACTGGGATGCAATTACTGGCAAAGGTTAACAACAAATACAAACTAAAATGATCAGCGCTCAGGTATGCAACTTAACTGAGGTCATTATTGGAGGCAGAGTATAGTGTAAACGGTTAGGGCACAGGCTCTGGAGTCTGACTGCTGAGCTCACATCTCGGGTATGCCATTTGTTAGCTACGTGACCTTGGGCAAGTCACCCGACCACTCTGGGCCCCAGCCTCACCCACTGTCAATTCAGAATGAGAGCACTTACTTGCAGAACTGCTATGAAAATCAAATGAGTTAGCACACAAAGTATTAGTAGAAAATGAACACATTATAAATATTGGTAAATAATAATAATTGAAAAAATAATAAACCATGGAGAAAGAGAAAAAAGTTTCAAATATGGACCAAAGTCCTGGAGGATAAAATCTGATTTTTAAAAAAGCAACATTAGTATGTTGATGTTTATCGATGTTTGTAATGAACCACAGCCTTGCCTTCTTTGAATTCACAAGAAGAAAGAAAATTTGTATTAGACATTTACTCTGTAGTCCTGAATGTAATAAAACTGAGCATAAAATGTTTTAAACTTGTTGATAATTCTCATATTAGTCTCATATCTTTTATCTGAATGAGATAATGTACAATTTTGCATACCTATTATTATGCCACATAGACTACAGATGCCCAGTAAATTCATAGATGTTCACGGCCACCCATGCAGAAATGAAATATTTAACCACAAGAATGTCTTGTGCTTAGGAAGCTATTTGCTGACATCTCTTCCTCTGATATTTGGTGAACATGCAAAGTGATTTATGCACAGCAAGTTGAAGGAAATGCTCCCATAGTGACTTTCAGAATATTTTGAGAATACTAGTAATACATATTTTAAAATTGCTTTCTACTGTGAAGTTTTTCAATTATTGTTTGTTTTATCATGTAAAAGCACACTGGGCAAACTAATCATCTGGGGAACTCCTTAGTTTATTTCATCAAAAACAGTTGGAGTCTATGGGTATCTATTTTTAATAATAAAGCAGATAAAATTATGATATGTATTAATTATGGTTATTAATTTAACTTTTGTTAAAAGAAAGATTCATTGTTATGCTTTTCATGTAGAACAGTCCTTTATTACTTTTAACTAACATTAAACATTTCCACAGTAGAAATTTAGTTTGGTTCAGTTATAGCAGTTATTAAAGAAAATTATGCATTTGTTTTGTATTTGTATAAAACTAACTAGAGTTGCCCCTTTTGGTAATAAAGCCAGATATATCAGAGTTCAGATTTGCCAAAGAGATGAACAAAAGGATGACAACTTGTGTTCCAAGTGATTTTTTTATTTTCAAAAGAGTTTCTTTAAATAGTTGCCCTCCTATTACATGTCAGCATTAGTTACAGATCACTCTTCTCAACAAAATTTAGTGGGCCAAGAAATCTAAACCTTACATGTTAGATGTCACTGCTAATTAGAGTTCAATCATGTATAAAGTTATAATGTAAGTCAATGGGAAAGTATAATTTCCAGACTTAATATGCATATTACATATATGATGTAAAATGAAGAAGTTCATACCATGTGCCTTTAAAATCAGATTTGAGGGACAGAGTGTTAGGATATACTGAAGAAATCAGAGTTATCGGAGGGAAAATTATGTCAGTGGTTCCATCTCTAGCCGCAATTGGTATTATGTTAACAATTTATGTGAACTTCAATATCCAAATATATTTTTACATGCTTAGATGGTGTTTATATTTTTCAAGCTTAAAGTTTGATGCTGAAGTTTTGTGAAATAATTAATAAATAGGCACTTTTGCTGATTGAATGATGAAAACAGCCTCTCACCTGACTGATACCTCAGCCATTAAAAAAAATATTTGGGGTAGAAGTTTTATACAAAAGCAATTTTTTCTCACTGGTGCATATTGGCTAGGCTGCTTTGACATTCAAATGCATAACAGTTAGAATTAGTTTTATAAAAATTGAGAACTAGAAAAAAAAATTGGGAACTAGAACCAAACAACATGATCACATTTAACATTATTGATTATATCTGAAGTAAACTACATAGCTGAGGGTTAGAAAAGTTAAAGTTTGCTTTGTCAAGTGATAATTCACTATATTCTATGTGATTGTGAAATTTCTAATCTTTTTAGCTTAATTCCAAGGCTAGCAGAATTCTTCCTACACATCTCAGTTCTTCCAGAAATTTTAATTGGCATACCTAAACAAGGAAAGCAAAACTGCATGTCTGAAAAAAGATATTAAAAACTAGTATTCCTATGTGTTTTGTATAAGTGTAAATAATAATCTATTATCTTTTGAAAACTATATATGTATATATATAGTTACCATAGTCATATATAACATATATGGTTAGAGTTTTTCACCCAAATCATAGTACATATTCTTAAAATATGATGACCAGCTTGCTTCCATGCACAATCAAATCTGTGAGTATCTAATTTGGGTGCTAAAAATAAAATTTCTATGTACAATACTATCCATGATCCTTTTGTTATCATATTTTCTCAGAGAATCTATTTATTACACATGTCAGGCCTAAAGGTCATTAATAATTATAAGGGCTGTTAAAAGATCAATTTCATTTGCTAGTAATGTTGAATTACTAGGAAAACAGTACGTTAAAAAATTATGAGATGTGATTCTAATTTTTTCGCAAAGTTGATCACTTATGTGTGTGTGGACGTCAGTAGTTGCAGCTCCAGGGCCCTAGAGCACAGGCTCTGTAGTTGTGGCACATGGACTGGGTTGCCCCCAGCATGTGGGATTTTCCCAGACCAGGGATCAAACCCATTTCTCTTGCACTGGCAGGCGGATTCTTTACCACTGGGCCACCAGGGAAGCCCCTGAATTTATTATCTGTAGATTTTTTATTATGGCCGTTCTGCTTGCTGTGAGGTGATATCACATTGAGGTTTGATTTCTTTTTCTCTACTAGTAATATAGAGCATCTCTTCATGTGTCTGTTGGCCACCTGTATATCTTCTTTGGAGAAATGTCTATTTAGGCTTTCTGCTCATTTTTTGAGTGATTTTTTTTGTTTGTTTTGTTTTGTTTTTATTGAGCTGTGTGAGCTGTTTGTATATTTTGGAAATAAAGTGTTTGTTGGTTGCATCATTTGCAAATATTTTCTTCCAGTCCATAAGTTGTCTTTTTGTTTTGTTTCCGGTTTCCTTTGTTGTGCAAAAGTTTATAAGTCTGATTTCTTTATTTTTGTTTTTATTTCTTTTGCTTTGGGAGGCTGACGCAAGAAATATTTCTGTGGTTTATGTCAGAGAATGTTGTGCCTGTGTTCTCTTCTGGGAGCTTTATAGTGTCATATTTTATATTGAAGCATTTAAGCCATTCTGAGTTTATTTTTGTCTGTGAGGGTATGTTCTAGCTTCATTGATTTACATGCGGCTGTCCAACTTTCCTAACACCACTGGCTGAAGAGACTGATCTTTCTCTATTGTGTTTTCTTGCCTTTGTTGTTGGAGATAAATTGACTGTAGGCTTGTCGGTTTATTTCTGAGCTGTCTATTCTGTTCCATTGATCCATATATCCTTTTTTTTTTTTTTTTTGGCCAATATCAGGCTATTTTGATTACACAGCTTTGTAATATCATCCCAAGACTGGGAGGATTATGTCTCCAATTTTGTTCTATTTCCTTAGGATTGAAAACATGAAAGAGTTCTGGAGAGGGACCTGACCTAAGGACCCTAAGATTTTTCTTTTTTCCTACTTGGTAAAAGTCTTCTGTCGCACTGTATATAAAGTACGTCCACTCTTCCAGAAAAATTATCAGACTGTACAGTTTGATTTTCTTCAGAACATTAACCAACATTAATTAGTAACCATCCTCACTTTTATACATATCTTCAGTTCAGTTGCTCAGTTGTGTCTGACTCTCAGCGATGCCATGACCCGCAGCACACCAGGCCTCCCTGTCCGTCACCAACCCCCGGAGTCCACCCAAACCTATTTCCATTGAGTCGGTGATGCCATCCAACCATCTCATCTTCTGTCATCCCCTTCTCCTCCTGCCCTCAATCTTTCCCAGCATCAGGGTCCTTTCAAATGAGTCAGCTCTTCATATCAGGTGGCCAAAGTATAGGAGTTTCAGCTTCAACATCAGTCCTTCCAGTGAGCACCCAGGACTGATCTCCTTTAGGATGGACTGGTTGGATCTCCTTGCAGTCCAAGGAACTCTCAAGAGTCTTCTCCAACACCACAGTTCAAAAGCATCAATTCTTCAGCACTTAGCTTTCTTTATAGTCCAACTGTCACATCCATACAGGACTACTGGAAAAACCATAGCCTTGACTAGACGGACCTTTGTTGACAAAGTAATGTCTCTGCTTTTTAATATGCTATCTAGGTTGGTCATAACTTTCCTTCCAAGGAGTAACCATCTTTTAATTTCATGGCTGCTATCACCATCTGCAGTCATTTTGGAGTCCTGAAAAATAAAGTCAGCCACTGTTTCCACTGTTTCCCCATCTAGTTCCCATGAAGTGATGGGACCAGATGCCATGATCTTAGTTTTCTGAATGTTGAGCTTTAAACCTTTTTCACTATCCTCTTTCACTTTCATCAAGAGGCTTTTTAGTTCCTCTTCACTTTCTGCCATAAGGGTGGTATCATCTGCATATCTGAGGTTATTGATATTTCTCCTGGCAATCTTGATTCCATCTTGTGCTCCCTCCAGGCCAGCGTTTCTCATGCTGTATTCTGCATATAAGTTAAATAAGCAGGGTGACAATATACAGCCTTGACATACTCCTTTTCCTATTTGGAACCAGTCTGTTGTTCCATGTCCAGTTCTAACTGTTTCTTCCTGACTTGCATACAGGTTTCTCAAGAGGCAAGTCAGGTGGTCTGGTATCCCCATTTCTTTCAGAATTTTCCACAGTTTATTGTGATCCACACAGTCAAAGGGTTTGGCATAGTCAGTAAAGCAGAAGTAGATGTTTTTCTGGAACTCTCTTACTTTTTCGATGGTCCAGTGAATGTTGGCAATTTGATCTCTGATTCCTCTGCCTTTTCTAAAACCAGCTTCAACATTTGGAAGTTCACAGTTCACATATTGCTAAAGTCTGGCTTGGACAATGTTGAACATTACTTTACTAGCATATGAGATGAGTACATTGTGCAGTAGTTTGAGCATTCTTTGGCATTGCCTTTCTTTAGCATTGGAATGAAAACTGAGCTTTTCCAGTCGTGTGGCCACTGCTGAGTTTTCCAAATTTGCTGGCATATTGAGTGCAGCACTTTCACAGCATCATCTTTTAGGATTTGAAATAGCTCAACTGGAATTCCATTACCTTCACTAGCTTTGTTCATACATATCTTAACCTGATCTTGTTTTTTGTTCCCCAATTAACATGTAAATACCATGAAATCAGTAAACATGCCAGTCTTCTTCAGGCACATATGAATCAAGAATAGATGGACATAAAACAAAATCAACAATAAGAACAATAAAAGCAATTTCATATCCTATAAATAAAATGCCCCAATACTGCTTTCTAATTCACTGATTTTTTCTTTACCAAGGTCACATCTAAAGTTTATCATGACTGTTAAGGAAGTTTAAAAATGCCATTATTTCAATTATTGGAATTTTATTTTTAGGATTTGTGATTATTGTTATTGCTCTGTGTCCATCTGCTCTTCTTTTGTATTTGACTGTAAAAGAGAGTGAAAAAGTTGGCTTAAAACTCAACATTCAGAAACTAAGATCATGGCATCTGGTCCCATCATTTCATGGCAAATAGATGGGGAAAGTGTGGAAACACAGTGACACAGACTTTATTTTTCTGGGCTCCAAAATCACTGCAGATGCTGATTGCAGCAATGAAATTAAAAGACACTCCTTAGAAGAAAAGTTATGACCAACCTAGACAGCATATTAAAAAGCAGAGACATGACTTTGCCAATAAAGGTCTATCTAGTCAAAGCTATGGTTTTCAAAGTAAGCATGTATGGATATGACAGTTGGACTATAAAGAAAGCTGAGCGCCAAAGAATTGATGCTTTTGAACTGTGGTGTTGGAGAAGACTCTTGAGAGCCCCTTGGACAGCAAGGAGATCCAACCAGTCCATCCTAAAGGAGATCAGTCCTGGTTGTTCATTGGAAGGACTGATGCTGAAGCTGAAACTCCAATACTTTGGTCACCTGATGGCGAAGAATTGACTTTTGAAAAGACCCTTATGCTGGGAAAGATTGAGAGCAGGAGGAGAAGGGGATGACAGAAGATACGATAGTTGGATGGCATCAGCGACTCAATGGATATGAGTTTGAGTAAACTCCGGGAGTTGATGATTGACAGGGAGGCCTGGTGTGCTGCAGTCCATGGGGTTGCAAAGATTCCTGCACAACTGAGCAACTGAACTGAACTGAGCTGACAGTTAAGTATCCTGGTTTGACAGCATTTGCACTTTATTTGGAGAAGCAAACAAAAAACTAAGTTAACAAGCAAATTACTACGAACATTCCAAATGATAGTTAGTGCTTTGAAGAAAATAAAAGCAGTATAGTGATGGGTAGTATGGGCTTGGAAAGGGGGTGGACACTATGTAGAGAGATAGCAGAAAAGTTGCACAAAGCCGAAGATGGAAGCAGAGCCCTCTCAGAGTCTTTAGGGCATGTTCTCCTGGTAGAGCTCTCTCTGTCTTTCCCCTCAAGTCTGATTTGCTGCTATTAGAAGGTCAGTTTATTTACCTCCAATACTGCAGGACGTCTTACTTGTCCATAACGCGTACTCCCATTCTTAGCGGGCTTCCCAGGTGGTTCAGTGGTAAAGAATCCACCTGCCACTGCAGGAGATGCAGGAGATGTGGGTTCCATCCCTCAGCTGGGAATATGCCCTGGAGACAGATATGACAACACACTTCAGTATTTTTGTCTGGAAAATTCCATGGGCACAGGAATGTAGTGGGCTACAGTCCATGAGGTTGCAAAGAGTCAGACATGACTGAGCACACATGTAAGGAAGCAAGCATTCCTCTTGGAGCTACATGAAGTGGAGTAAACCAGCCTTTTTCAAAGGAGAAAACAATTTTCAGGAAGTCAGCTCACAAGACTGACCACCATTTATGCAGAGCAATTCATTAACTGATGGAGAAGATGGTCTCCATGACAGAATAGAAAGCAATTTTATAGTCAAGTTTTACAACTGAAAAACTTTTACTCTCTCTTCCCCCGGAAATAAAAGCTAAATTCAAGCCTAAGATACAAGGGCAGTGTTTTCCAAAATATTTTTCTCACACCTAGAGCTCAAGGTATAGTATTAGTTTAAAACACAGATTCCTAGTCCCAAGCCAGACTTAATAGTTCTGGGAATGGAGCCTAGGAATCTATATTTTTGTCAGTTATCCACAATGAAACTTTGCAAGTATAAATTTCATAACCACTATCAAATAGTGACTCCTCGTATTTTAAGGTATATATTATTCAACCCAATCTATTATTAGATTTTACATAAGCTAAAGTTTAATCATGTAATGAAATGACTATGGTAAACTAACAAAATTACTCAGAAGTTTAAACTGAGATGAATTATAAAATAGTGGGCCATTCAGTTTTCTTACTAGAGCTTTCAAAGCTATGAATTAGACAGGGAGGCCTCCAGTCGTAAAAATATATATTACTGCCTTTTGATGAATGCAGGATACTTACTAATTCTATTGTGGGACATTTTCATAACATGTTCAAGTTTCATTTTGAGTTGAAAGAGTTAAGTATTTGAAGCACCTAATGGCAGATCTAATTCTCAAACAAACCATCTATAATGTAAAACAGAGGATTCAAATCTTCTCCCTTTATGGTGAGATTCTTTTTTTAGCTAAGATCCATTTTCTTAGTGCAAAGTACCGGGTAACCCCCCAAAGAAAATAAAGTGAAATTCCAAAAGTACTGAGTAAAGCCAGGTTCATGACTGCTGTCAGAGTTTGCATTCTAATGGAGCGACACATCATAATCAATAAAAATCACAAATAAACATACAGTTATAAATTGACTTTGTCTACAATTAATAATCTAAATTTTCTATGAACTCCATCTGACAAAAGCGAATCCAAAGTAATCAGGCCCTTCCATGTGACAATAAAAATTACTACAGGGATTGTCAGCCCCATATTTTGTTTTGACTTAGTTTAATATTTATCTCCTAAAAGTGTCATGTTTCTCTCTCTGTCACATAATTTATCTGTAAGAACATCTGTTGTGTGTGTGTGAGACGTCTGTGAAATGATTAATTTGACGAAAGGTTTTGGAAATAGCTAATAACAGCAATGAGCCTGTAGGGCATGATCACTCAGTGATGTGGTTAGAAATGGTCTTCAGTATTCCTCAAGGATCTCATGGGTTGAGAATTTTATTCTGTTGGAAAGTAAAGCAGTAGTTTTATTTTTGTTCCTGATATTCCAAGACTCAGCTAGCTTTTCCAAAATGGGGAATTTCACCATCCAGTTTAAACCAGGTCTCCTGAAAACAAGGTGGCAGGATCCTGTTGTGGGGTGGAAAGGCCGTTGCTTGTGCCTATGAACTTCAGCCACGAGTCTGTGGAATTTCAGCTTTAGCAGAAGTGTTAGATCATTTAAATTTTGTAGAAGCAATGATTTGTGTTTTTAAAAATTGCATCCACTTATTTATAAAATGTGAAAATTATGAGACTTGGGCTTGCCTGTCTTAATATCTTTGACTCAGAATAAACATGCCAACTAGAGGAAGCAGTTGCACCAGGAGTGATTATGAATTCATGAGTGTGCTAGGGTGATAAGCCATCTCTGAACCAGTCACCTAATGGCAATTCCTATCTTGTTGCACATCTATTCACACTATTGATACTGTGAGATGCACACTTACCCTGCTTAGCACACACATCCTGAGTGCTAAGTTATGGATATTCAAGAAGAGCACTGGGAGGATACGTGGCATTTCTGTGTCAGCGGAGACAAAAGATTTGACACAGGCCGTCAGTTGGCATTGACTCAGGTGTTCTAGGCTGCCTTCAATAATGTGATGTGATAGCAACAGTAAAAGCTGGGTCGGGGGAGAAATTGGGTTTTACAACTCCACAATTAAAAAAAGAGTTTGAACCTGTCAACACACCTTTCAAACTTTCTCATAACCTGCTTCCTAAATTATGAGCCCAGAGGAAAATTGGCTGGAGAGAACTGTTCTGCTGTCCAGTGTTTGTACTGGGGGGCAGGTAGCTAGGGCCTGGCCATTTCTCTCTCTCCCTATTATGTACAGTTCAGCATTTGTATAATTTATTTCTTCATACATATTTCATTATTATTAATCATCATAAATAAGTTGCATCTTTTAATGACAGAGGTTGAAGAAATAGACTGTGTCAGTGTGTGACAGAGCTGCACAGTCATCATTAAGGGGATTTATTATTTTGGGGAAAAAAGCAAGTAAAAAAGACTCAGCTCAGTAGTCAAAAGTGCAATTTGGGGTTTATTGTCCAAAAACCTAAAGTGGAAACGGTTCTGAAACTGTTTAACATATATGTAATTCAAACAAGCTTCTTTACAAGGCCTTCAGTGCGTTCATGCTAGTACAACAAAGTTCTCTGTCCAAGTTTCTCCTTTCAAGCTTCCTAGTTTAAGCACAACATGAATACCTTGGCCATAGGAACTCAGTGAAGCAGCAAACACTGAGCTCATCTCTCTCCTACAAATAGCAGGATTCTAGAAGCCTCCTTTTGCTCCCTTCAGAGGCAGTTAATAGTTTTGAATACACCTGGAGATTATTAATCCTGGGAGCGACCTCCAAGCAGCAGGTCACATTTCACTTTGGTAAGAAACCAATAAAAGAATATTTTTTAATGTAGGCAATTTTTATTATAATATTTTTTGCCTGAAAACTGTTCTACCTTCCTTTGGCAAAGAAATAAAAATTTCCAGGCTAGGGAGCTTCAATGTATTCTATGAATATTACATTTTTACCTCGATTTAACTGTTTCAAACAGGAAAAAAAAAAAAAAAGAGCTTGAAAACCCGCGTCAGGCAGGGTGGTTTTGTTCTCTGGAGTTTACCTGGAGAGATGGCCACCGTGGAAACGGCCAGTATGCATCAAGAAAGGCACTCTTTTCAAGGCTGCTGTATGATCACTGACGCATAGTCTCACCAGCTCAGCATGGATTTAGGTACTTTTGATTTCTGGTTTGAGTCATAATTGAAGAATGGACAGAATGTATCATCAACTTGGTAAGGTGACTTCAAACTCTTAAAAACTGGTGCTCTCACTTAAAATTTAAATGCAGATTTCTTACCGCACTGTATAATAGGGTTTACTATAAATCAATGCTCTTAACCCTGGCTGCACATTAGTATCCCTAAGGGAGCTTTTAAAACAGTAGGAATGTCCAGTCCCGCCCAGTATCTGATTTTAATTGATCTGATGTGAGACTCAGAAATTTTTTTTAAAAGCTTTCTGGATGATTCTAATGTGCAGCCTGAGGTTGAGAACAACTGCTCTAAAAGCAGAATAAATATGGAAATTATTTTGATCATTTGCCCAAGTATATTTTACGTTTTAGTTTTTGATACCTAGGGAGGGCATTCACTGATATATTACAACATCTTGAATCTTAGTTTAGAGAGTTTTGAGACAATGAATATTTTTGTATTTTTTTCTTATTCTCTCCATTTTTGTGTTTTATTTTCTTTTCCCCTGTCTCTCCAACACACACACACACACACACACACACCCTAACATCACCCCACACACAAATAGGTATACATAAGCACTTTGGTGTTATAATTGTTGTTGTTGTTTTACTTTGGAAATGTATAAAATGTGAAAGTACTTTGTATTTCATTCAGGTTAACCAAAAATTTATTCTTTGTCTTACTTCGGTCATCCTTTGTTCACCAAGCAAACACTGGTAGAACATCATGTAATTAAGAAATGGGGGGAAAAATTTCCCAACTCATGACAACAGTAGATGTTAATTGACACTTAAAAATATAGTACCATGCATAATATCAATATTTTTCTCAATTCCCAGGAGAAGCAAGGAACTGAGGTAAATGCTTTAAAATTTCACCTAAATTGTTCTATCAATTATAATGAGCATGAGAACTTTTTCGTTTGAAGTATTTGGGTAATTTCATTTATTTTTGACTAAATTAGATGCACAGAAGTAATATTAGTAGTCAAAGAGAAGGTGAAATAATGTCTGATTCATATTAAAGGAGAAAAATAAATCTGGATTCATAGAGAAGAAACGTCCCTTGAAAGTCAAGTCCATTTGCCTTCATTTTAGAAATAAGGAAATTGAGGCTAAGAGAATTTCCAGTTTTTCTCTTATAATTTCTTTGCTTATATTAAGAGCAAGAGCAACTGGCTTCTCTAACACACAAAAGCAGAGTTTAAAAGTTAGAGAAGTTTATAATTAAGTGATTTATTTTGTTATGAGTCCAAATTAAATGATATCCACATGGCTCTGTCACTTAATCTTGTACCTGTGATGGATTTTAAACTGTAAGGAAAAAGTGAATATAGCCATTCGAAGATGTTAATATCAACAAAATTAGAAGTATTTGAAAATCTCTTACAACTCATGATGTATGAATGTGTTACCATGTAATTATCTAGAGCTCTGTACCTTGAAATAGAGAGAAGGTAAGTGCCTGTGATTAGGCCTCATTATACATACTAAACCTATTACAACACATCTCATCTCAAAATGGGTTTATAGTAATAAATATTCTTATCAAAAAATGTATACAAAAAGTAAATATTTGACTTAAAAACTATAATGGTAAAATAAATTTAATCACAAATATGTTATATAAATAGGTCCTATCTGCTAGCAAATACTAAAATAAAAACATGAGATGTTTGATATATGATCACACACTGATTTTTTTTCCCTTTCATTAATACTAAATGTTCAAGAGTTTGGTACTGTATTTCACTCTCTAATTGAACATTTTATGTCCAAATGACAGAAACTTGAAATATATTGTTACCATAGTGAGCATTATTTAAAATATTTTAAACATCATGCATATCCAGGCAGAGACTTTTATTCAACAGCATGAATAAAAGATATACTTTCATTTGCCAGTGAGATTTGGGCAAAGAATATTAAAACTGCTGAAAGACATTGTTTCTTGGTGCTCTGGAATATAGCTAGAAACACTTAAAAGACTAATGAAATGGTCTTCATCTTGGAGATCTAAATAAAATGTCAAAATAAGGTTAAAAGTTCCCCTAGTCTCTGAGACACAAATATTGAAATACTCTGAGAAATTCGATTTAATTGGTGTCTGGCACCTACTCAACTGTGAATTATTTACATGGATCCATGTGAAAATCTGGGTATAGCTACAGAACTAAAGACTTTTGAGAGTCCTTAGGAACAAGGTAGAAATGAGATCAGGATTATTTTTTCATATTGATTTGGAATAGATTCTTGGACCCATTCTGGAATATTCCAGGAGCCCAAACAAAGCCTGGAATAAGACTGACTTCTCTGAGAATTTACAGCAGAGTCATCAAGAGATGGGCTTTGGGATCCTGCAGACTTAAATCCTAGTCTGAAACCTAGCTTCTTTACTAGTAACCTTTAAGATATTGACTAAATTACTTAATCTTTGTAAGCCTTTGTTTTCTCATCTGTTAAAACAGTAACATCTATTTTAAAAGGTTATTGTGCAGATAAAATAAGGTCAATCTATATAGAGGGCTTTGCATAGCACCCACCACAATAATAAATGTATAATTCTATCATTCAACATATGCTTCTGTGGATCAGTAGAATGGGCTACACAATTTTTTGGCACCCAGGAGAAAATGAAAATGTGGGTTCCTTGTCCAAAAATCAGGGAAATTTCCATTAAAAGTATGAACTATAAAGTATTTTCTTTCTTCACTCTTCTTTCTTTTGATGTGTCATTGTTTTTTGGTTTTTGTTTTGTCTTTTTACAATTGTTTTAATTAATAAAAAATTAAAATATTTAATTACCATGAATTTTACTCTTCATTATGTTGTACAGTGTCAATTTTAAATGAAAGTGTAAGAGCATTTAATCCATAGCCAGATTTCCCAAAATTTTCATTTCATGCTAATTAATATTTCATAGTTCATATATGCATAGACTTTGCTTTTAATAGAACAGTAGAAATATTGCACAGAACTAATTCAAGTGTTTTTAGTTCACTTCTTAATATGTGCACATTCTATTAGCACTGTCTCTTTTGTGCTTAGTAAAGGAGGACCAAAGAGAGAAGGAATTGTGTTTTTCCTTATCTTCCCTTTCCCTGTACGTAATTTTCTGTGTTAAGTGATGGACTAGGGAATTAACACGGTAATAGGTTGCCTGGACCATTCATGTTTCTTAGAATGCCATTGTTCTTTGCATTTTGAAGTGAATTCTGGCTTAGATAGAAAGTGTGGTCTCCTGGGGTGGTCAACACCCTATTTACCTTATAAGTAAGTAAATAAGAAATTCACTTAATTGTAATAACTTTGAGTCTTCTTGAATGCCATGTATGTGGATCTGTCAGAATTTTCTGCTCATGGGACATCACAAACATAATGTGAGAATGGAGCAGCAAAGAAGACATATTTTGAGTGAATTTCTTCTACTCAAAGAATGCTTTGAGACAGCATGCTTCACTGTCCCATTACCCTTTACTTAAAAAGCACAAGTTCAGAGATAAACTTATTATTGTCTAGATGGTGACAGCAGTGTTAACCTAAGCAGAAGACCAAGTGAAGTTGCACAGGTTATGTACCCATAAAGCCAGCCCTTTGGATCAGGTATTATTTTATGTGCTGAGAAACCATGCTAACCGTTCAGTCCATGCCATTGTTTCATGGAACTTACTAAGAAATGAATAGATAAGTGAAGAAAATTCAGAAGATGACAGTGTAATTAAGAAAATAAAATAGGAAGAAGCGTTGGTTGAATGTTACAGGTCCGTGATTGAATGGGCCACTTTAGATAGGGTTATTAAGAAAGACATCTCCAAAGCTGACATTTGAGCAGATACCTGCATGGCAAATCTTGCTATACAAAGATGTGAGGGAAGCAAGATCCTGGCAGAAGGAAAAACAGGCACTGTGTTTCTAAGTGGAGAATGTGCTTGGTGAATTTCATTGCTGCTCATAGCGCTGTGTCTGGAATGAGCTGGCACCTCACTACTTAAAGTGTGTTCCCAGGACCAGCACCATCAGCATCACTTTGGAGCTTTATGCAAATGTAAGAATTGCATCCCCCTTTCCAAAATGACTAAATGAAAATCTTCACAGGCAAAATTCTACATTTTTAGCAAGACCTTGGTGGTTTTGTTTGCACGTTGATGTTTGAAAGGGACTTCTCTAAAGGACCAGAATGTGTGAAATCTAATGAATCAGTGAGATGAGCTTGGAAAGGGTTTTGGGGGTAGATCTTACAGACTTATCAACCAGAGAAAGGAATTTAACTTTTATTCTAAATGTGAAAAACTATGGAAGAGTTTTAAAGGAGAGTACTTTTGAGGGCCATGAAGATTTTTTAGGCTTGGGAACCATAGAAAGGGTACAGAAATGCTTAAAAAGAAAAAAGAAAGAGAGAGAGATGTGAGACCAGTTTACCACTTTCCAAATTAGGGTTTCTCACTGCTGGAAATGGCATACCATAATATGTGTGCATGCTCAGTCATGTCCAACTCTTTGTAGATCCCATGGACTATAGCCTGCCAGGGTCCACTGTCCATAGAATTTTCCAGGTCAGAATACTGGCGTTGGTTGCCGTTTCCTACTCCAGGGGATCTTCCTGACTCAGGATCAGACCCACGGCTCTTGTGTCTCCTGTGCTGGCAGTGGATTCTTTACCACCTGTGAAGCCCAGAAGTGGCAGAGAATAACCATATACCTCAGCCAGGGGTTCTGATCCTACACATAGAACAAAGAACAATAGCTCATTGTGTCACTGTATTGTTTTACATTTACATTTCTCTCTTTCCTACCAGCCAAAAATTCTTCCATAGCATAAACCACATTTTGACCTTCTTTTTACCCTAAGGCCCTTGTGTGTACCATTATGTATTTATTGATTTATGTTGATTGAGAAAGTGTGATGCAAAGATGCAGGGAATTTGGATGTTCTCACAGAATATTAGCTATCAGCTCTCCTTCATTTTCTCATTCTATGGGCATATCAACATAAATAATGCAGTAGTAGGAGAAAAATGATGAAATATTTGAACCTGTGACTTTTAGCTGAATAACCAATATATACTTAATTTTTTAAAGCTTTTTTAAAGGAGACTTTTTGCAATTCTTTGATACTGTTTTGGAACTAAGCATTTGTTCTCTGAAATGTGTTGCAAGGGCCTAGGAGGGCAGTATTGAGAGGCCTGTACACAAACCATGCAAATGGCAAATGGTTGTCTTCCCTGTCATCCCCTGTCCTTGGACCTGTTTTCAGAACCTCTTGCCATCTTCTTAGACTCTTGGTTCCTAAACTTAGAATCCATCCTTGTCTAGAAAAATTCAAGAGGTTCTCGTGTTGCTACTTCCAACTCTGCCCATGGGAAACTTGACTTCCCCTGCCCAGGAGGAGGGACAGGGTCTCATATGCAATTTTCAGTTGTTTCTACTAGTGATTAAAAGCTGAGTTACAGTCAAAGTTGTAATCCAGTATATAAAACTATAAAGGACTATATAAGAATAATTAATTACTATTTTTTTATTTATGAAATATGACAATATTTTGTTTCTCACTGGTTGATTGACATGTTAAACCTCCCTGGCCTCCCTGTTTACCCTATTTGAAAGAGGATTATGACTTTTTTTTAAATTAGTGAATCATAGTTTGATTAAATAGTCTGAATCACATTGTACTATATAAACTTTTATTAAATCTAATTTGATTTCATTGCTGACAACATAGAGAACAAAACAAGTTGGCTATCAATTTATTTATTAATGTGTCAATGCTGGAAGTTCCTTTGATTTTACTTAAAAAATTATACTTTAAAGCTGAATCTCTTTGAGTCACCCTTTAAAATATTATAACAGGCTCTCTTTTCATTAGTGAAAGTTTTGGTTTGCCAACATGGATTCACTGTGAGCACATAATCATTTTAGTAACCTGTGAGTAAGTGTCAAACATTCTGTGCTTAAACAGGGTGCCAACTGTGATTGGCTTAATGGATGCCTCTTCCTGTTCCAGACATCCATCATCTCTATGGCTGTCTTCACCAAAGGACTAGGGCTTTTCTTCCTTTTTAGCCCAGTCACTAGGTACAATAAACATATTTCTCTTGGAGATTTTATCAGTGTCAGATTATGAACACAAAATCTCTCAAGCAAAAGATAATCTTTCACATGGTTAAGAGGTTTTTTAACATATATATATATACATATATATGTATATATATATATTGCATTGAGTCTTCATTGCTGCATGCGGGTATTCTCTAGTTGCAGTGAGTGGGGGCTTCTCTTGTGGTCCAGGGCACATATGCTTCAGTAGTTGCAGCTTACAGGCTCAGTAGTTGTGTCACATGGCCTTAGTTGTTCCATGGCATGTGGAAGTTTCCAGGACCAGGGATCAAATCCATGTCCCCTGCATTGACAGGCAGATTCTTATGCACTGTACCACCAGGGAAGTTCAGGAATTTTATTTATTTATTTTGCAATATAAATAGAAGATTGAGATATCGTGCTATTCTAGCCATCAGAGGTGTGTGTACCTTTGCTTTTTGGTGCCAGATTTTTTAAATCTGGCTCCTCAGGACTTTGTATACATCAGATTTTAAACATTACAAAAATAGAAATCATATCTATAAGCAGTAAATTACTAGAAGAAAATAATAAGCATCAGAAGATGCGCCAACGTCACCTAGCTATGTATGCCACCAGTGTAAAATCCTGAATGTATGACAATCCTTTGTGATCCATTTACTTACACAACAGCTACTCTGAGTACTTTCAAATCTGTCACCATCTCTTGTATGACTTGTAAAGCTACACAACTTCTACCCCTTTACTGAGAAATTTTACTGCTGAGGTCATTTAACTTCATGCTAGATTCTGGACCACATCTTTTTTCTCTTGGAGTGAAAATATAACTGGTTACAGGATGAGTCCTGAATCAAGATGTGCTTGGGTCCTCTGACTTGCAGCCTGGAATCTTACTTTCGTACCTGAACTTCTACAGTGACTGGAATCATTTTCCTTGGGCCCATATTTTTCTGCTAAAGTTTTGCTGTGCCCATTTGATCAAGTCAATCCCAGTCCACCCAACTTTCCCCACTTCACACAACTTTCCCCACTCCCTAGCAAATGCTGTCACTTCCTTGAGTGCCCATGCAGGTTTAACAAGAACTGATTCTTAGACTTAGTTCTGTCACTTCAGCTAACAGTACTCATGTCCTTACTGGCTTGTGTGGTTCTAGACTTATCTTTAGTTGAACATTCCCATTTCCTTACATTGAACACTAATCCTTGGCCTCTCTCCCAGGATCAGTTCCCCACCCTCTGTCTAAATATATGAATATAGCTGGATTTTTTGTGGTCAGGCTCTTTTCACACTCATCCTATTGCTTGTGTTTGAACTATGAAGAGGTAGAGGGATTCTGGTCTTCCCTGGTGGCTCAGTGGTAAAGAATTTGTCTGCAGTGCAGGAGATATGAGTTCAATCCATGGGTCAGGAAGTTCCCCTGGAGAAGGAAATGGCATCCCATTCCAGTATTCTTGCTGGAAAATCCCATGGACAGAGAAGCCCTGCAGGCTACAGTCCATGGGGTCACAGGAGTTGGACAAGCACTTTTTTCTAAATACCAGATACAAAAATAACTGGTGAACATGTTTTTGTGCTTAAAAAATTAATTCCCTGTTTAGTTACAAAAAATCAAGATAGCTTGTGATCTTAAAACAATAAAGATGATTGGAAATAAAAACACAACAGGAAATAGTGGTTTGGAGCAGAAGTCAAGAACCATAGCTAGTAGACACCAAAAGAGAATTCTGTGGCATGATGTAATTTATATTGTTTCTGATCCTAGAAGTCACTCTGAAGACTCGAGTAGTTTTCTCTTGTACTGATTAAAAGGAATGACACCATGTTAAATCTAAAGAGAGAAAAGATGACTGATATTTAGTGAATATCTATTTGGGCATGACTTCATCTAGGACACTTTTCCATTGCTCAAACACATTCTACCAAGAGATATCTACAAACCTCAATCCTAGCACTTACTGAAATTATACATTTGTTCCTCTGTGCCCTGCTAAACAATAAGCTCCTTGAATATAGAGATTTCTTGATCATCTTTTCTTATCATTCATTTTTCTGTTCAAATGTTTACCTCCTAGATGATATTATTTCTGGCTATTGTTTCTAAAGCAGCCATATTACCCAAAGTCACCCACTCATTCTGCTTTATTTTCTTCATAGTGCCTATCACTTACTTGAATTTATATTGAATTAGATCTTGGTTTCCTTGTTTATTTTCTGAATATTTTATTAAAATATAAGCTATGAGAACAAGGAATTTGTCAGCTTGGTTCAAAGATTTAACCTTAGTCTTTAAGACAGTGACTAATATATAGTGTTTGCTCAAAATAAATATTGTCTCAATGATGAATTAATTTTTTATACCTGATTCCACCACAAAGCTTAGTTATGTAATAGATACTCTAAATGTTTGTTGAATTGAACTGAACTTCCAAACTTATCCTACTGGTGAGGAAACAGTAATGAAGAAAATTAAGTAATTTTCTGAAGGTCACATAATTAGTAAGTGGAGAATCTAGAACAGGAACCCACGTGTGTGCAGACATTGTGTATCAAGCAATACTGCTTCAGAGATCTGTGAGAATAAAGTCCAGGCATGTGGATTTCTGATGGTGTAGCTTAATATAGGATGAACCTTAGAGAATTTTGAGAGATAAATAGTTATTCTCAAATGAGTTTTATACAACGATAGAATGAAAGCCAATTCATGAATTACTTCTTTGTATTATTAACTGAAGAAAAAAATTCATAGGCTTTACCAATGACATGTGAGTGATACAAAGTTAATATTACGTTGTAAAAGTTGAACTCAAACTATATTTTCTTTCAGTGGTCCAGCTTGCACATGGAAGTGAACCAAGTGAGTACCTTTTAGAAGGACTAAATTTTTTTCTTAAAAGGACCCTTGAAATTGCACCAGTTCTTGAAAATACTGTACTTGATGTAAAATGCTTCATTATACAACACGGAAAAGGAATTTAACTAAAAAAATTTAATGACACATTTTAATAATGGAAGTGAGTTGGCCAGAAATGTGTCTACATGCCCTGTGAAATATTTAATTGTTTTGAAAGGTAGTTTATCACGATGGCCAATAATGATGAGTGGGCTGCAAAATTCAGCCAAAGTAGGTGAATGAATTGACCTGGTGAATGAGACTTTTGGTATTTGTTTACCTGAATAATAACGTTTACCAAATATACATGGTAATAATTTTTACTAAGCTACAGCATCTGACAATAATTAATAACTACTGTCAGTTGCTTCTGAAAGTCTGCTCGTAGTTAGACATAATAAAAAACATGCATTATGAGAATGATTCATGAATTCCTGGTGTAGTGAAATAACATGTGCTATAGAGTCAGTCCAGTTCTAACTGTTGCTTCCTGACCTGCAGATAGATTTTTCAAGAGGCAGGTCAGGTGGTCTGGTATTCCCATCACTTTCAGAATTTTCCACAGTTTATTGTGATCCACACAGTCAAAGGCTTTTGCATAGTCAAAAAAACAGAAATAGATGTATTTTTGGCACTCTCTTGCTTTTCTGATGATCCAGTGGATGATGGCAATTTGATCTCTGGTTACTCTGCCTTTTCTTTCTTTATTTATTTTTTAATGTCAAACAGGATTTTTTCTTTTTTTTTTTTTTAATTTTTAAATTTTTTTTATTTTTTATTTTCCAGTGGGTTTTGTCATACATTGATATGAATCAGCCATAGAGTTACACGTATTCCCCATCCCGGTCCCCATCCCATCTCCCTCTCCACCCGATTCCTCTGGGTCTTCCCAGCCCACCAGGCCCGAGCACTTGACTCATGCATCCCACCTGGGCTGGTGGTCTGTTTCACCACAGATAATATACATGCTGTTCTTTCAAAACATCCCACCCTCACCTTCTCCCACAGAGTTCAAAAGTCTGTTCTGTACTTCTGCATCTCTTCTTCTGCCCTGCATATAGGGCCATCGTTACCATCTTTCTAAATGCCATATATATGTGTTAGTATACTGTAATGTTCTTTATCTTTCTGGCTTACTTCACTCTGTATAATGGGCTCCAGTCTCATCCATCTCATTAGAACTGATTCAAATGAATTCTTTTTAACAGCTGAGTAATATTCCATGGTGTATATGTACCACAGCTTCCTTATCCATTCATCCGCTGATGGGCATCTAGGTTGCTTCCATGTCCTGGCTATTATAAACAGTGCTGCGATGAACATTGGGGTGCACGTGTCTCTTTCAGATCTGGATTCCTCAGTGTGTATGCCAAGAAGTGGTATTGCTGGGTCATATGGCAGTTCTATTTCCAGTTTTTTAAGAAATCTCCACACTGTTTTCCACAGTGGCTGTACTAGTTTGTATTCCCACCAACAGTGTAAGAGGGTTCCCTTTTCTCCACACCCTCTCCAGCATTTATTGTTTGTAGACTTTTGGATAGCAGCCATCCTGACTGGCGTATCATGGTACCTCATTGTGGTTTTGATTTGCATTTCTCTAATAATGAGTGATGTTGAGCATCTTTTTATGTGTTTGTTAGCCATCTGTATGTCTTCTTTGGAGAAATGTCTGTTTAGTTCTTTGGCCCATTTTTTGATTGGGTCATTTATTTTTCTGGAATTGAGCTTCAGGAGTTGCTTGTATATTTTTGAGATTAATCCTTTGTCTGTTTCTTCATTTGCTATTATTTTCTCCCAATCTGAGGGCTGTCTTTTCACCTTACTTATAGTTTCCTTTGTTGTGCAAAAGCTTTTAATTTTCATTAGGTCCCATTTGTTTAGTTTTGCGTTTATTTCCAATATTCTGGGAGGTGGGTCATAGAGGATCTTGCTGAGATATATGTCGGAGAGTGTTTTGCCTATGTTCTCCTCTAGGAGTTTTATAGTTTCTGGTCTTACATTTAGATCTTTAATCCATTTTGAGTTTATTTTTGTGTATGGTGTTAGAAAGTGTTCTAGTTTCATTCTTTTACAAGTGGTTGAGCAGTTTTCCCAGCACCACTTGTTAAAGAGGTTGTCTTTTTTCCATTGTATATCCTTGCCTCCTTTGTCAAAGATAAGGTGTCCATAGGTTCGTGGATTTATCTCTGGGCTTTCTATTCTGTTCCATTGATCTGTATTTCTGTCTTTGTGCCAGTACCATACTGTCTTGATGACTGTGGCTTTGTAGTAGAGTCTGAAGTCAGGCAGGTTGATTCCTCCAGTTCCATTCTTCTTTCTCAAGATTACTTTGGCTATTCGAGGTTTTTTGTATTTCCATACAAATTGTGAAATTATTTGTTCTAGTTCTGTGAAAAATACCGTTGGTAGCTTGATAGGAATTGCATTGAATCTATAGATTGCTTTGGGTAGAATAGCCATTTTGACAATATTGATTCTTCCAATCCATGAACACGGTATGTTTCTCCATCTGTTTGTGTCCTCTTTGATTTCTTTCATCAATGTTTTATAGTTTTCTGTGTACAGGTCTTTTGTTTCTTTAGGTAGATATACTCCTAAGTATTTTATTCTTTTTGTTGCAATGGTGAATGGTATTGTTTCCTTAATTTCTCTTTCTGTTTTTTCATTGTTAGTATATAGGAATGCAAGGGATTTCTGTGTGTTAATTTTATATCCTGCAACTTTACTATATTCATTGATTAGCTCTAGTAATTTTCTGGAAGAGTCTTTAGGGTTTTCTATGTAGAGGATCATGTCATCTGCAAACAGCGAGAGTTTCACTTCTTCTCTTCCTATCTGGATTCCTTTTACGTCTTTTTCTGCTCTGATTGCTGTGGCCAAAACTTCCAACACTATGTTGAATAGTAGTGGTGAGAGTGGGCATCCTTGTCTTGTTCCTGATTTTCCTCTGCTTTTTCTAAAACCAGCTTGAACATATGGAAGCTCACAGTTCATGTATTGCTGAAGCCTGGCTTGGAGAATTTTGAGCATTACTTTACTAGCATGTGAGATGAGTGCAATTGTGCGGTAGTTTGAGCGTTCTTTGGCATTGCCTTTCTTTGGGACATGGAACAACAGACTGGTTCCAAATAGGAAAAGGAGTATGTCAAGGATGTATATTGTCACCCTGCTTATTTAACTTATATGCAGAGTACATCATAAGAAACGCTGGGCTGGAAGAAGCCCAAGCTGGAATCAAGATTATGGGGAGAAATATCAATAACCTCAGATATGCAGATGATACCACCCTTATGGCAGAGTGAAGAGGAACTAAAAAGCCTCTTGATGAAAGTGAAAGAGGAGAGTGAAAAAGTTGGCTTAAAGCTCAACATTTAGAAAACTAAGATCATGGCATCCGGTCCCATCACTTCATGGCAAATAGATGGGGAAACAGTGGCTGACTTTATTTTTCTGTGCTCCAAAATCACTGCAGATGGTGATCACAGCCATGAAATTAAAAGACATTTACTCCTTGGAAGGAAAGTTATGACCAGCCTAGACAGCATATTAAAAAGCAGAGACATTACTTTGTCAACAAAGGTTTGTCTAGTCAAGGCTATGGTTTTTCCAGTGGTCATGTATGGATGTGAGAGTTGGACCATGAAGAAAGCTGAGCAGCAAAGAATTGATGCTTTTGAACTGTGGTGTTGGAGAAGACTCTTGAGAGTCCCTTGGACTGCAAGGAGATCCAACCAGTCCATCCTAAAGGAGATCAGTCCTGGGTGTTCATTGGAAGGACTGATGCTGAAGCTGAAACTCCAATACTTTGGCCACCTGATGCGAAGAGTTGAATTGTTGGAAAAGACCCTGATGCTGGGAGGGATTGGGGACAGGAGGAGAAGGGGACAACAGAGGATGAGATGGCTGGATGGCATCACCGACTCGGTAACTTGAGTTTGAGTAATCTTCGGAAGTTCATGATGGACAGCAAGGCCTGGCGTGCTGCGATTCACGGGATTGCAAAGAGTCGGACACGACTGAGAGACTGAACTGAACTGAACTGAACTGAGAGTCAGTCCACCTAGTTTGAAATTTTAATTATGCCACTTACTAGAGGAAGTTGCCTCTCTCTTCTTCATAAAGTTGTGAAAAGGAACTGTAGTAATATATGTGGAGTATCTACCTAAATACCTACCTAAATCAGTAGGTAGATTCAACAACTCTTCTGCAGCCTAGACACAAACTCCACATTGTGTTCTCTGAGTTGATTCAAGCTAGAACATTAGTAAACAATTTGATCTTCATTTGTATCTCTTTAAGAACATGAAAAATACTCTAAATCAAAGCTCACTTTAATATTTCCTAAACACTCTTTTGTTTTCTACATATTTTTTAAGTTCCCACAGCTTCTCTGATGCCTATCATTTAACACTCTTATCTCTCAAATAACAGCAACAATTGAACCATATATTTTTCTACACTGAGTTCATGTAACTACTGAATTTGTTTCATTCATGATTGCATGTGTGTGTGCATGCTCAGTCTCATCAGCCATATCTGACTATTTCGGACCCTGTGGACTGTAGCCCACCAGGCTTTTCTGTCCATGGGATTTTCCAGGCAGGAATACTGGAGTGGGTTGCTATGCCCTCCTCCAGGGGATCTTCCCAACCCAGGGGTTGACTCGTGTCTCCTGCATTGCAGGTAGATTCCTTACCACTGAAGACACCAGGGGAGCCTGGTGTCTGCTAAATGCTGGGGGCAAGTATCCAGTTTCTTATAGGGAATTTCATTGTGATACCTTCCGTGTAATAAAGTTAAATCAAGGCATTCAGCCTTCAATCCAAACCTGGGCTTCGTAGGGTTGCTGGAAGTTTTATTTGAGCTTCTCGTAAGCTACCAATGACTAGAAAACCCTTCCCATCTGCCAAGTTCTTCCCAATATCTTGACTCCAGTGTCCATCACTCAAACTTGTTTTTGCTGTATGCCCAAGATAGTCACAGAGAAAATCAGAGAGATATTTTGGAGTTACAAAGAAGTCCAAGGTTGCTTAATAAACCTTAGCTAAAATTTGTTTCTTCTTCTTCAGTTTTGAGGTAGAACAAGACCAGTCCTGCAAGTCGTGTTCTTCTGTCTGCTGATGAAAAGCTTATAGTGAACAGAGCTGGAGCACTTCCAACCTTCTTACTGATTTTCAGCTATAGATCCCAGCCCCTATCTACTCTGCTGTATATTTGTTCTATATACTGTCTTCCAAAGAGATCAAGTCAAGACCCCTTTATATCAGAGAATCCTCCCAATACATTACATCCTTACTCAACCTCTGCCATTTCTCAGCATTTAGAGGCCAACATTTTTGCAGCATCTGAATTCCATGAGTAGCTAAGATTTTAAGTCTCTGCTCCTATCCCAGGCCCAGTGTTGCCTGAAATTCTTTGTTTCTGGCAGGAAGTAGCCACTGTGAGTAGTTCCAAAGCCTACTTAGTTGCAGACCACAAGATGGCAGCCATGTTCCGGGCCTTCCACTCCTGCAGAAGAGCTGGGCAGCATCCCTGCACCAGTATGAGTAGCTCTGATAATGTGTCTTCTTTCCATCAAAACTATATGCCTATAGATATTGAGCTTAAAATTAATTTTCACTTCACAACTTCATGAGCAAATTTTGAAAGTTGTACATGATGTCATAAAGATCTAATTTTCTTCCTAAAAGAGCCATTCTTTCTTCCTAAAATATCCAAGCATTCTTTCTCCAAAACAGAAATTTCAACATCTATGTTATGTCACCATGTCTCTCTAATGTTGAAGTTGGATTCTTAGACCCATAATTTAATGTTTGGACAATGGGCACATTTTCCCTCACAGAATTCCAGCAGTAAGGTGGATGATTTCTCTGACTCAAGCCTAGATGGTAACATTTTAATCTGAGTTGTATTTAAGCATATCACTGAAAAGTCAAACTCTTTAAGGAACATCCAAGACATAAGAGCTAGGATCCAATAAGAACCCACCATTTTTTCTTGCTTTATTGAGAAATACTTGATATATAACGCTGTATAAGTTTGAGGTATATGACATTATGACTTGGTGCACACATATATATTGTAAAATGACAACCCCAACTTGGTTAGTTAACACATCCATCACCTCACATAACTACTTTTTTGCATGGTGGGAACATTTAATATCTACTCTCTTAGAAACTTCAAGTATATAATTCATTGTTAACTATAATCACCGAGCTGTACATTGCCTCTCCAAAAGTCACTCATCATATAGGTGAAAGTTTGTGACCTTGGACCAACATCATCTCATTTCCCGGAACCACCAGTCCCTAGCAACTACCATTCTACTCTCTGTTTCTCTTAGTTTGGCTGTTTTAAAAATAGATTCCACATGTAATTGAGACCATGCAGTGTTTAGGGTCCCACCATTAATAGAGTTGTATTCAAGGAAGCACAATAACATTTTCAGAAATCCTTTCGTTTGTATTTACCTTGCACCCTATCATCTACTTCCACCAAGAAATGTTAATAGTTGACTTAGAAAAAATGTATATCTATATTCTGAACCCATGTGAAGATTTCATATTACTCTTCAAAGAGCAGGATGATTCCTAACTCCTTTGCCCTCAGAATAAGTTTGAAGTCCTTTGTCCTAAACTCTTCAATTACCAGATTTATAATCACCTTACTCCTCCTACACAATTTCCCTCCTTTTCCACTCCTCTCTGTGTCTTCAGCTAAGGTACGGGAGGTGTTTATTATTGCTCTCAGATAAGGGACAGAGATCTGTTCTTCCTCAGTGCATGGTGGATCCAGAGTATACCTCTTTTCCTGCTCCCTCTCTGGTCAATGGATGCAGCACGCGTGGATGTGGCTTGCATGCACACCGCTCAGTTGTGTTGCAGCTCAATGGTGCTGTCCTATCTCCTTTTCATTTATCCTCTTTCATTTCTTTTCTTTTTTTATGGCTATTTCTCTTTTGAACTTTTTTTTTTTTTTTTTTTGTTAATAGTTGCAAAAAGGAATGGAACTAGGTTGGCTTAATATGAAATACTAGGTTATGGAATAATGGTTTCCAAACTCAAGTTCATTACCAGAATCCTAGTGAAAAGTTAAAGACTACATCTTGGCAGGTCCATTCTCATAGACTATTCGGTCTGGTGTGAAGTTCAGATACCTGTATTTAAAAAGAAAGAATACTCTATGAATGATTCTAGTGATTGAACCCTGTTTAAAGCCTTTTAGCTTTCAATTCCTAGTACCTAACTCAGGGCCTAGTTAGTAGATGTTAAATATATATCATTGCACAATTATTAGCTAATTGATAGTGTAGCAAATAGAATTGATAGTTGGTGACATTTGCCACTATGTTGTAAGAGCAGAAAGTTAAACATTCCTCAAGGAAGTGCTTCCTTACTATGAAAAATTTGGAGAAAATCTGAGTTCATTAGCAATAAACATGTTTACTTACAGCAGAGCTTCTCAGATCTTTTAAGATGCTAGGTGAACTTGGAATCTTCAGGGGTTTTGTATATCATCAAGCTTAGTGGACTCAGGATCCATCCCTTTCAAGTTACTTTTCCTTATTTTATTTTACTTTGGGGAGAATCTTCGTGGACCTGTGTTATGCAGAAGACAGTTCGGAGAAAGCTACTCTAAGACTGGGTTGAACATTGACAAAACTGTCTGCTGGTATACATCTGTGTGGGTTCTTTAGATCAAATCCTTTCTATTTTGACTGCACTAGGAATTACCTGGGGGATTTTTAAAGCTCAGGAATGTCTGGGTGTTACCCGAAGCCAACCTAATCAAAATCTCTAGAGGTAAGGCCAAGTACTAGAATTAAAAAAATTCTCAGATGATTCTTGTGCTGATGAGGTTGAAAACCATTGCTTAGAAAACAAAATGCTAGCTATATTCTAAGTTATTGGCTACCAGTAATTGTTAACATTTTTTTTTTAATTTTTTTTATTAGTTGGAGGCTAATTACTTCACAACATTTCAGTGGGTTTTGTCATACATTGATATGAATCAGCCATAGAGTTACACGTATTCCCCATCCCGATCCCCCCTCCCACCTCCCTCTCCACCCAATCCCTCTGTGTCTTCCCAGTGCACCAGGCCCGAGCACTTCTCTCATGCATCCCACCTGGGCTGGTGATCTGTTTCACCATAGATAATATACATGCTGTTCTTTCAAAACATCCCACTCTCACCTTCTCCCACAGAGTTCAAAAGTCTGTTCTGTACTTCTGGGTCTCTTTTTCTTTTTTGCATATAGGGTTATCATTACCATCTTTCTAAATTCCATATATATGTGTTAGTATACTGTAATGTTCTTTATCTTTCTGGCTTACTTCACTCTGTATAATGGGCTCCAGTTTCATCCATCTCATTAGAACTGATTCAAATGAATTCTTTTTAACAGCTGAGTAATATTCCATGGTGTATATGTACCACAGCTTCCTTATCCATTCGTCTGCTGATGGGCATCTAGGTTGCTTCCATGTCCTGGCTATTATAAACAGTGCTGCGATGAACATTGGGGTGCATGTGTCTCTTTCAGATCTGGTTTCCTCAGTGTGTATGCCCAGAAGTGGTATTGCTGGGTCATATGGCAGTTCTATTTCCAGTTTTTTAAGAAATCTCCACACTGTTTTCCACAGTGGCTGGACTAGTTTGCATTCCCACCAACAGTGTAAGAAGGTTCCCTTTTCTCCACACCCTCTCCAGCATTTATTGTTTGTAGACTTTTGGATAGCAACCATCCTGACTGACGTGTAATGGTACCTCATTGTGGTTTTGATTTGCATTTCTCTAATAATGAGTGATGTTGAGCGTCTTTTCATGTGTTTGTTAGCCATCTGTATGTCTTCTTTGGAGAAATGTCTGTTTAGTTCTTTGGCCCATTTTTTGATTGGGTCATTTATTTTTCTGGAATTGAGCTTCAGGAGTTGCTTGTATATTTTTGGGATGAATCCTTTATCTGTTTCCTCATTTGCTATTATTTTCTCCCAATCTGAGGGCTGTCTTTTCACCTTACTTATAGTTTCCTTTGTAGTGCAGAAGCTTTTAAGTTTCATTAGGTCCCATTTGTTTAGTTTTGCTTTTATTTCCAATATTCTGGGAGGTGGGTCATAGAGGATCTTGCTGAGATTTATGTCGGAGAGTGTTTTGCCTATGTTCTCCTCTAGGAGTTTTATAGTTTCTGGTCTTACATTTA
This sequence comes from Muntiacus reevesi, assembly GCF_963930625.1. NCBI lineage: Eukaryota > Metazoa > Chordata > Mammalia > Artiodactyla > Cervidae > Muntiacus > Muntiacus reevesi. Next base: position 50,913,394 of record NC_089254.1, on the reverse strand, counting down.
GATCTTTAATCCATTTTGAGTTTATTTTTGTGTATGGTGTTAGAAAGTGTTCTAGTTTCATTCTTTTACAAGTGGTTGAGCAGTTTTCCCAGCACCACTTGTTAAAGAGGTTGTCTTTTTTCCATTGTATATCCTTGCCTCCTTTGTCAAAGATAAGGTGTCCATAGGTTCGTGGATTTATCTCTGGGCTTTCTATTCTGTTCCATTGATCTGTATTTCTGTCTTTGTGCCAGTACCATACTGTCTTGATGACTGTGGCTTTGTAGTAGAGTCTGAAGTCAGGCAGGTTGATTCCTCCAGTTCCATTCTTCTTTCTCAAGATTACTTTGGCTATTCGAGGTTTTTTGTATTTCTATACAAATTGTGAAATTATTTGTTCTAGTTCTGTGAAAAATACTGTTGGTAGCTTGATAGGAATTGCATTGAATCTATAGATTGCTTTGGGTAGAATAGCCATTTTGACAATATTGATTCTTCCAATCCATGAACACGGTATGTTTCTCCATCTGTTTGTGTCCTCTTTGATTTCTTTCATCAGTGTTTTATATTTTTCTATGTATAGGTCTTTTGTTTCTTTAGGTAGATATACTCCTAAGTATTTTATTCTTTTTGTTGCAATGGTGAATGGTATTGTTTCCTTAATTTCTCTTTCTGTTTTTTCATTGTTAGTATATAGGAATGCAAGGGATTTCTGTGTGTTAATTTTATATCCTGCAACTTTACTATATTCATTGATTAGCTCTAGTAATTTTCTGGAAGAATCTTCAGGGTTTTCTATGTAGAGGATTATGTCATCTGCAAACAGCGAGAGGTTCACTTCTTCTCTTCCTATCTGGATTCCTTTTATGTCTTTTTCTGCTCTGATTGCTGTGGCCAAAACTTCCAACACTATGTTGAATAGTAGTGGTGAGAGTGGGCATCCTTGTCTTGTTCCTGATTTCAATGGAAATGCTTTCAATTTTTCACCATTGAGGGTGATGCTTGCTGTGGGTTTGTCATATATAGCTTTTATTATGTTGAGGTATGTTCCTTCTATTCCTGCTTTCTGGAGAGTTTTAATCATAATTGAGTGTTGAATTTTGTCAAAGGCTTTCTCTGCATCTATTGAGATAATCATATGGTTTTTATCTTTCAATTTGTTAATGTGGTGTATTATGTTGATTGATTTGCGAATACTAAAGAATCCTTGCATTCCTGGGATAAAGCCCACTTGGTCATGGTGTATGATTTTTTTAATATGTTGTTGGATTCTGTTTGCTAGAATTTTGTTAAGGATTTTTGCATCTATGTTCATCAGTGATATTGGCCTGCAGTTTTCTTTTTTTGTGGCATCTTTGTCTGGTTTTGGAATTAGGATGATGGTGGCCTCATAGAATGAGTTTGGAAGTTTACCTTCATCTGCAATTTTCTGGAAGAGTTTGAGTAAGATAGGTGTTAGCTCTTCTCTAAATGTTTGGTAGAATTCAGCTGTGAAGCCATCTGGTCCTGGGCTTTTGTTTGCTGGAAGATTTTTGATTACAGTTTCAATTTCCTTGCTTGTGATGGGTCTGTTAAGATCTTCTGTTTCTTCCTGGTTCAGTTTTGGAAAGTTACACTTTTCTAAGAATTTGTCCATTTCTTCCAAGTTGTCCATTTTATTGGCATAGAGCTGCTGGTAGTGGTCTCTGATGATCCTTTGTATTTCAGTGTTGTCTGTTTTGATCTCACCCTTTTCATTTCTAATTTTGTTAATTTGGTTCTTCTCTCTTTGTTTGTTAATGAGTCTTGCTAATGGTTTGTCAATTTTGTTTATTTTTTCAAAAAACCAGCTTTTAGCTTTGTTGATTTTTGCTATGGTCTCTTTAGTTTCTTTTGCATTTATTTCTGCCCTAATTTTTAAGATTTCTTTCCTTCTGCTAACCCTGGGGTTCTTCATTTCTTCCTTCTCTAATTGCTTTAGGTGTAGAGTTAGGTTATTTATTTGGCTTTTTTCTTATTCCTTGATGTAAGCCTGTAATGCTATGAACCTTCCCCTTAGCACTGCTTTTCCAGTGTCCCATAGGTTTTGGGTTGTTGTGTTCTCATTTTCCTTCATTTCTATACATATTTTGATTTCTTTTTTGATTTCTTCTATCATTTGTTGGCTATTCAGAAGCGTGTTATTTAGCCTCCATATGTTTGAATTTTTAACAATTTTTTTCCTGTAATTGAGATCTAATCTTACTGCACTGTGGTCAGAAAAGATGACTGGAATGATTTCAATTTTTCTGAATTTTCCAAGACCAGATTTATGGCCCAGAATGTGATCTATTCTGGAGAAGGTTCCGTGTGCACTTGAGAAAAAGGTGAAGTTGATTGTTTTGGGGTGAAATGTCCTATAGATATCAATTAGGTCTAACTGGTCCATTGTGTCATTTAAGGTTTGTGTTTCCTTGTTAATTTTCTGTTTAGTTGATCTATCCATAGTTGTGAGTGGGGTATTAAAGTCTCCCACTATTATTTTGTAACTATTAATTTCCTCTTTCATACTCGTTAGCATTTGCCATACATATTGCGGTGCTCCTATGTTGGGTGCATATATATTAGCACATATACTAAAATTGGAACAATACAGAGAAGATTAGCATGGCCCCTGCACAAGGATGACATGCAAATTCGTGAAGCATTCCATATTTTTGTATAAACGTGAACACAAAACAACAAAGTAAATGGCAACGGGACCACACCTATCAATAATTACCTTAAATGTAAATGGGTTGAATGCCCCAACCAAAAGACAAAGATTGACTGAATGGATATAAAAACAAAACCCCTATATATGCTGTCTACAAGAGACCCACCTCAAAACAAGAGACACATACAGACTAAAAGTGAAGGGCTGGAAAAAAATATTTCACACAAACGGAGACCAAAAGAAAGCAGGAGTCGCAATACTCATATCAGATAAAATAGACTTTCAAATAAAGGATGTGAAAAGAGACAAAGAAGGACACTACATAATGATCAAAGGATCAATCCAAGAAGAAGATATAACAATAGTTAACATTTATTGTTGAGTTTGTGCTAAGCATTTTCCTCCTATGTTCTTTAACTAAATCCTCACAGGATTTTTTTTTTTTTTTATAATGCAGATCCCATTATAATCCCCATTTACAAATGATAAAACTAAGGCATTAGGGAGAAAGAGCAGTTTGCCAAAACATGCAAGCTGTAAGTTAGGGGCTTCCTGGCTAGGCACTGTGATTCCAGAACTTGGGCATCTAACCAGTACTTCACTAAACTCTTCTTTTGACAGACTCTGTATGATTAAAACTAATATATTATCTTCACTCACTATACAAAAATGCTAGCAGGAAATAAAATCAACTCTAGTGCTAAGTTCTACCCACAAAACCAAACACTTTAGTATTTTGACCATAGTAATATGTTTCTGTGTTTTTTAATGTACTCCATCAGAGAACTTCTGTTAATAATTGCACACATAGAACATAACAAAAGTTGCTCCCCATTGCCCCTCCCACATTTGACAGTGAGATATGGAATTGCTTTTGGTCAAATCTTCATGCAAGTGAAAAGATATTAAGACCGATTCAGGTAGTCAAAATAACTCAGCCCTGCTTTCTCTTGGGTCATAAAATTGTATCTGCTGAATTCACATCAACTAAGTATTAAAAAAAAAAATCCCTTAATCTAATTATCATTCCCTATTATTGTCAAACCTCAGTTGAATGGACTCCAAATAATAGAACTTTTAAATAATTGAGGGCATTTTTAAACATTTTATTTCTTTATTGAGAAATAAAGGAAGAACAAGTAATTTGAAATCAGGAGCCTTCAAAAGGTGCATGGCTATTGTTCCTTCTGTTGAAATTCTATTCCAGTAATTATCTGCATATTTAAATAGTGTTGGTTTTCTCTTGGAATCCTTTAGAAATCAATACAGAGCTGGCTGGTATGGCCTCAGAACCAGGAAGACAGCTAATCTCCTGTTTGGAATTTGGAATATGCAAACTTGTATTGTTGTTTATTCTTTTTTCTCTCTTAAAAATCCACACTGTTACTTCAATTAGATATTAAGTCCCTGTGTTCTATACATTCCTTCTATTTTTATTCTTAGCTCCTAGCAATAAACACATAAGGATGGTTGGGTTCTGTAGCAGTCCAGAACTAATCTCCTGTGCAACTGGCTTTTACAGCTGTGACAAATAAGCAAATTGATATTCTTAAGGAATTTTAAGGTCATGAATCAATAAAAACTACTAAATTATTATTGACATACGTTTACTATGCAGTATTTACAATGCTATTCTTACTATTTGTTTTGAAATATGTAGGCTATAATGTGGTATCATTCTCTGTGTTTATACTATATTAATGTTACAGGGTATATCCCCTCTCCCCAAATTCATATTTGAAGCCCTAACCTCCAGTATCTCAAGATGTGACAGTATTTGGAAATAAGATCTTTAAAAAGGCATTTAAATTGAAATGAGGTCGTTAGGGTGGGCCCTAGTCCAATATGACTGGTGTCTTTACAGTCACACAGGAGATTGGGATGCTAATAAGCTTAAAGAGAAGGTCATGTAAAGGCACAGGGAGAAGACAGCCATCTGCAAACCAGAGTAGACATGTCAGAAGAAATCAAAGCTGCCAACATCTTGGTTTAGGACTTCTGGCTTCCAGAATTGTGAAAAATTTCATTCCTGTTGTTTTAGTCTATGATACTTTAAGACAGGCCTAGCAAACTAATACAATTAATTTAGCTTATTATAGTCCTATGAGCATACTTGGTGCTTCAGGTAAAATAATAATGTGTTACATTTCTTTAGTACTTTTATTATTATTAAGTTTTTCAGCATCCCATATTGTTGTCTCTTTGAGTCTTCATAGACCCAGGACAGAACATAAGGTAGATCTCTGTTCTAACCGCCTTTCCTGGAATGCAATTTAACCCTAAGTGAACAAAGCAAATGATGACCTTCTTAATAAATAAGTGTGAGTTTATGTAAAGATGAATTTTTACCTGGGAACTTTTTAAAACTTTCTATTTTAAAATGAAAAAAGAGAAGATTTTTTCCCCAAAATATATACAACAAAATATGGGTATTTAGGAACTAAGTCGAGTGGATTCTACTGTCACCTGAAGCTCGGATGGGCCCTTGGAAGGCTGGGGTGCGGAGTCTGGCCCTCTTGGTAGTGGAGGTCAGATCTAGAGACGTGTGTGAGCTCCTTGGGTTTTGAACATTAAAGACTAGGATGCCATACAAATAACCCGAAAACTTTTACTGATATCAAACATAGTTTTTTTAATTGGCCTTCAAATATGTTATTGTAAAGGACTTCCACTCTGGATATCAATAAGTACCAATAATTTTAAAGGGTCTAATATTGTTGTGTAATAGACATTTTCTGTATTTAAGTATTTCATTTTCCCCCTCTCTGTTATGCAGTGTGTTTTAGTTTAGCCCTTTTCTCCTTTGACAGACTTCACTAAACTGAGCTCTGTAACTTTATCTCTTTAACTTCATAACCTATAAAATGGGTAGAATAATAAGCCATGCTTTAATAATAAAATTTTATAATAAATAATAATGATAGCAATAATGTGGTTATTAACAATTATGATTAATAATTAATAATAAAATTAAATTAAATATATTTAATTTAATAAATCAGTATTTAATAATACTATTTTCAGGTTGCAAAGAATGAAGCACATCAAGTATTTACTAGCTTTCTATTCATATTCTAGGAACTCCAATAATGTATGTTTTATAACAACAATATCTTTCAGTGGATCTCTATGTAACTATTTATGAATTCACATAAAGATAAATTATCTTGCAGATAATTTTCAATTTTCTTGAAGTACATCTTCAAAATATAATTAAAAGACCTTTAGGTAATATAAAGAAATGAGTATTTCAGATAATATAATGAAAGACTTTTATGTGCAGTATTTTGTACCAACATCAGAAAAACTTTCTGAATAGGTATTCTTAACTCCTTTTTCAGTTCAGTTCAGTTCAGTCAGTCAGTCATGTCTGATTCCTTGCGAAATCCCAAAGCAAATAAGAACATACTCTTTCTGTTCCAGGCCTTTGAATCAGTTCAGTTCAGTTGCTCAGTCGTGTCCGACTCTTTGTGACCCCATGGACTGCAGCACGCCAGGCTTCCCTGTGCGTCACTAACTCCTGGAGCTTGCTATCACTCCTTCCCATCACATCAGTGATGCCATCCAGTCATCTCATCCTCTGTCATCCCCTTCTCCTCCTGCCTTCAATCTTTCCAGAATCAGGGTCTTTTCCAATGAATCCGTTCTTTGCATCAGGTGGCCAAAGTATTTGAGCTTCAGCATCAGTCCTTCAAATGAATATTCAGGATTGATTTCCTTTCGGATTGACTGGTTTAATCTCTTTGCTGTCCAAGGGACTCTCAAGAGTCTTCACCAACACCACAGTTCAGTTCTTTGGTGTTCAGCCTTCTTTATGGTCCAACTCTCACACCCATACCTGACTACTGGAAAAACCATAGCTTTGAAAAGGTGGACCTTTGTCTGCATGGTAATGTCTGTTTTTAATATGCTGTCTAGGTTGGTCATAGCTTTTCTTTCAAGGAGCAAGTGTCTTTTAATTTCAAGGCTGTAGTCTCCATCTGCAGTGATTTTGGAGCCCAAGAAAATAAAGTTTGTCACTGTTTCCATTGTTTCCCCATCTATTTGCCATGAAATGATGGGACTGGATGCAATGATCTTTGCTTTTTGAATGTTGAGTTTTAAGCCAGGTTTTTCACTCTCCTCTTTCACTTTCATCAAGCTGCTCTTTAGGTCCTCTTCACTTTCTGCCATAAGGATGGTGTCATCTGCATATCTGAGGTTACTGATATTTCTCCCAGCAATCTTGATTTCAGCTTGTTCTCCAGTCCAGCATTTCTCATGATGTACGCTGCATATAAATTAAATAAGCAGGGTGAAAATATACAGCCTTGACATACCCCTTTCCCAGTTTGTAATCAGTCCATTGTTCCATGTCCAGTTCTAACTGTTGCTTCCTGACCTGCATACAAATTTCTCAGGGGGCAGGTCAAGTGGTCTGGTGTTCGCATCACTTTCAGAATTTTCCACAGTTTGTTGTGATCCACACAGTCAAAGGCTTCGGCGTAATCAATAAAGCAGAAGTAGATGTTTTTATGGAATTCTCTTGCTTTTTCTATGATGCAAAGGATGTTGACAATTTGATCTCTGGTTCCTCTGCCTTTTCTAAACCCAGCTTGAACATCTGGAAGCTCTCAGTTCATGTACTGTTGAAGCCTGGCTTAGAGAATTTTGAGCATTACTTTGCTATTACTTTGCTAGCATGTGAGATGAGTGCAATTGTGTGGTCATTTGAACATTCTTTGGCATTGCCTTTCTTTGGGTTTGGAATGAAAGCTGACCTTTGCCAGTCCTGTGGCTACTGCTGAGTTGTCCAAAATAGCTGGCAAATTGAGTGCAACACTTTCACAGCATCATCTTTTAGGACTTGGAATAGCTCAACTGGAATTCCATCACCTCCACTAGCTTTGTTGGTAGTGATGCTTCCTAAGGTCCACTTGACTTTGCAGTCCAGGATGTCTTTTTTCTCAGTTTTCTTTTCTCAGTTATTTGTAAGGCCTCCTCAGAAAACTATTTTGCCTTTTTGCATTTCTGTTTTTGGGGATGGTATTGATCCCTGGCTCCTGTACAGTGTCATGAAGCTTGGTCCATAGTTTTCTGGGCACTGTGTCTATCTGCTCTAATCTCTTGAATCTGTTTCTTACTTCCACTGTATAATCGTAAGGGATTGATTTAGGTCATACTTGAATGGTATAGTGGTTTTCCCTGCTTTCTTCAATTTAAATCTGAATTTGGCAATAAGGAATTCATGATCTGAGCCACAGTCAGCTTGCTGACTGTGAAGAGCTTCTCCATCTTTGGCTGCAAAAAATAGAATCAGCCTGATTTCGGCATTTGACCATCTAGTGATATCCATGTGTAGAGTTGTCTCTTGTGTTGTTGGGAGAGGTTGTTTGCTCTGACCAGTGCATTCTCTTGGCAAAACTCTTGTTAACCTTTGCCCTGCTTCATTTTGTACTCCAAGGCCAAAGTTGCCTGTTACTCTAGGTAGCCCTTGACTTCCTACCTTTGCATTCCAGTCCCCTGTAATGAAAAGAACATCTTTTTTTTGTTAGTTCTAGAGGTCTTGTAGGTCATTACAGAACCATTCAACTTCAGCTTCTTCGGCATTAGTGGTTGGGGCATAGACTTGGATTATTATAATATTGAATGGTTTGCCTTGGTTTGCCTTTTTATAGGTGTGACATCTGGGTCTCAGTAGGAACAACTATGACCTGTCTGGCAAAATCAGGTGTTAATGAAGCTGAGCTCTGCACAGTGGCTATATCATAGCCAATGAGGTCTATCTGTGGTACAATTATTGCTAATTGAAAAGTGTGCCACTACACCAAAAGAACTTGAAATGTAGTTGGCGTTGTCAATGGTTGAGAGTCTCTGTGGAGACTGAGTTTTTTTTTAAAAAAAGAAGTAGTATTATAATTAGGGAAACTGAAGCTCAAACTCAGGTTTTTGTTTCAATCTAATGCTGTTTCCACTATGCCATAGTTGGATTTCAGCAATTTTAACTGGCCATTCCTTCTTAAGTTCTAAAATAAATCATAAGATAAAAATCTTGTGCACTGTACTGTTTATTTTATTACCTTTTATTTTTCAATAAATAACAAACTGTAATGATGTACTTGGGGCTCTTAACCTTTGCTGCTTGGGCGTCATATTGGTATTTCAACACCTAATTCTCTCCCACTCCTGAGGTTTTTCTTACAACACAGGCTTTGTGTTAGCTGCCTCTTTGAGGGACATCATTAGACACTGAGAGAAAGTCTCTGGTAATGATGGGAACTTATTGTTCATTCCTTTATAAAGGATTTTCTCTCTTCCTCTCAGATTGCAAATCGAAACTTGATGGACGTCTTCACTAATGCATCATTTTTTCCTCATAGATACTCTTCAACCCTGTAATTAAATACAGTTTCTTCTTAATGGTTCAAGCTTAGGGCTCATTTTGAGTTGATCCTTTTCAAGTGGCCACCACCTCCTGGATCCTGTGTCGTGCCCTCACTCCTAGTTCCGTCTTTCCTTCCTCCTTCATGTTATTTACCTTCTATTCAACCTACAAGTTGGATATTAATTTTATTTTGCTACACGTCATCTTTTTATTACTGAAAACCCTTATGGAACAAATCAAGAAGCAGCATTGGCTTTTGTATGTAACTGACTTCAGAATACCTGGCTGTTCCAGAGAAAAACCCAGAGATTTTGTTGTTATTTGTTTTAATCTAGTTTCGATTCACCCAGTCTAGTTACAGGATAACAGCCCTTAGGTTCTATAAGAGGTTCAGCACTGCTTCTGGGCAGTCAATATGCTCAGAAAGTGATTAAGTATCCATACAGGAAGTTGTAAGCATGTTTGTCTATGCTAGAACTATTAGGCCACAGAATATTTTGTTGAGGAAAAAGTAGGGAAAAAATAAAGCCTTTCTTATTAGTCATTTGAAAAAGAAGACTAGACAAGGCGTTACAAATTATAGCATGGAAAAAATGCTGGGCTAAAAACTGGTTTAACCAGATCGAAGACTCTCAGTGAAGTCTCCCATTCATAAATCAAATGATTGGATGAAGATTCTGCTTAGAAAAAAAAAAATCATTCCTTTACATAATATGTTAGTCTCTTACAAAACATTTATTTAAAATATTTCAAATAGTGCCATCCAGCTGCCTTCCTTTTCCACTGACCTCCTACCCAGCACCTTTAAATTGGGCAGCAGGAGATGCTATAGTGAACATATTACCTTTATAATTTCACAAGCCTCTCAGCTGGAGTTCAGGATCAATTCTCACACTTTAAAAATTCTTTGGCAGACAGGTTTAAACTACATTAACTGACAAATAACCTGAAGTGTAATTTATGGATCTTTCTTCCATGGGAAACAGTTGCAGCTGGTTTTTAATACAAATTGCCTTCCAGTGCTGTAAAACCTGGGCAATCTTAGCAAAACTAACTGATTCCACAAACAGAAACAAAAAAATAAAACAGAAGAGCAACATCAAAGCAGTTGCTAAGTCCGTGTGTTTAATAAGAGACAAATTCTGGACCTAGCTAGTACCTTTATGTTTTTCATCCTCAGTCTAATCTTTTTGTATTTTTTTAAATTTCATCAATATTTTTCCGTTACCTCTCCTCAAAAAGGATTGTGGTTACTTAATTATTTATTTTTCCTGATTAGAATATTGTTGCTTCAGTAAAAAGAATTTATTTTTTTTCATTTATTTTTATTAGTTGGAGGCTAGTTACTTTACAGTATTGTAGTGGGTTTTGTCATACATTGACATGAATCAGCCATGGATTTACATGTATTCCCCATCCCGATCCCCCCTCCCACCTCCCTCTCTACCCAATCCCTCTGAGTCTTCCCAGTGCACCAGGCCCAAACACTTGTCTCATGCATCCAGCCTGGGCTGGTGATCTGTTTCACTATAGATAATATACATGTTTCGATGCTGTTCTCTTGAAACATCCCACTCGCCTTCTCCCACAGAGTCCAATTTTAATGTAATTCATTTAGATGGTGACCTTCTTTGAATTGCACGTGTAAGTTGACCTTTGAACAATGTGGGTTTGAATTTTCCTTGTCCACTTACATGTGGGATTTTTTTTTTAATAATAAATACTACAGTACTACATAATCCAGGGTTGAATCTGGGGATACAGAACCATAGATATGGAGAATGACTGTGCATCATATTTGGATTTTCAACTGCCTAAAGAGTTGGCAGTCCTGCATTGTTTTCATGGTCAACTGGAAAAAATGTCAATTTTTTATCTCATTCATGTGTCAGACTCCATAATGTCTATCTAGATTACCCTTTGCATCCAGTCTTTATCTGACATCCATGTACAGGTTTTTCCGGTCTTCCCTGGTGGCTCAGTCAGTAAAGAGTCTGCCTGCAATGCTGGAGACCTGGGTTCCATCCCTGAGTCAGGAAGAGCCCCTGGAGAAGGAAATGGCAACCCACTCCAGTATTCTTGCCTGGAAAATTCCATGGACAGAGGAGCCTAGTGGACTACAGTCCATGTAGTCACAAAGAGTCAGACACAACTGATTGACTCACCCTTTTACTTTTCAGGCTTTTCAGAGGATGAACAACAGGTCTAAAACTGCCTTCCATCATTTTTCTCTGTATATAGACCTCTTTCCGTGATCCTGCTTCACTGAATACCGTGGCTTTTTGCCTTCCCTCACTGAGTACATTCAATCCAATACCTCCTAGAAGGCTAGAAATTCATCTCTTCTTCCCCAGTTCTGTATGGGCTCCTGTGATGTTTAATTTTGTGTAAATTTGACTGGACTAAGGGATCCAGTTAGCATATTAAAAAGCAGAGACATTACTTTGCCAACAAAGGTTTGTCTAGTCAAGGCTATGGTTTTTCCAGTGGTCATGTATGGATGTGAGAGTTGGACTGTGAAGAAAGCTGAGCGCCAAAGAATTGATGCTTTTGAACTGTGGTGTTGGAGAAGATTCTTGAGCATCCCTTGGACAGCAATGAGATCCAACCAGTCCATCCTAAAGGAGATCAGTCCTGGGTGTTCATTGGAAGGACTGATGCTGAAGCTGAAACTACAATACTTTGGCCACCTCGTGCGAAGAGTTGACTCATTGGAAAAGAGCTGGGAAGGATTGGGGGCAGGAGGAGAAGGGGACGACAGAGGATGAGATGACTGGATGGCATCACCGACTCGATGGACATGAGTTTGAGTAAACTCTGGGAGTTGGTGATGGACAGGGAGGCCTGGCGTGCTGCAGTTCATGGAGTCGCAGAGTCGGATATGACTGAGCGACTGAACTGAACTGAAGGGATCCAGTAGCTGGTAAGACATCATTCCTGGGTATCTTTATGAGGATGTCTCTGGAAGAGATTAACATTTGATTCAGTAGACTGAGTAGAGTTTCACTCTCACCAATGTGGATCAGTATCATCCAATCTGTTGAGGGCCTGAGTAGAATAAAAAAAAATGTGGAACAAGAGCAAATTCTTTCTCTCTTCTTCAGCTGGAACATCCATCTTCTCCTGCCCTCAGACATCAAAGCTCCAGGTTCTTGGGCCTTCAGACTCAGGCTTACACTAGTAATCAACCCAAACCCTCATTTTCTTGGGTTCTCAGATGTTTGTACTTGATCTGAATTATTATGCCACCAACTTTCCTGGTTTTTCAGCTTACAGGCAGCAGATTGTAGGACTTCTCTCCTCCATAACCTGTGAACTGGTTCCTGTACTTAATCTCATTTTATGCAAATCTTCATATCCTATTGGTTCTGTTTCTCTGGAAAACCCTTACTAATGCAGCTCCCAGTCTTGACTGTTCTCCTGGATTTCAATCTTCCATTCTTTCCATTCATTCTCCAAATGGAACTAGAAGGAGTTGATCATATTGGGCCCCCATGTTTAAAACCCTTTGGTGTAGTGGTTGATTTATTTCAGTTCTTTTAGAAGTTTTAAGGTCCTTTCATAGTTACAGGGCTCTTCCAGATTTCCTTTCTTCTTCAGTCTCACCGTTCACCTTCTGACGTCCATTATGTTAGCCTTACCAAGTTATTTTTCGTTTTTATGATGACTTGTATTCCCTTTGACTCATTGTTGCTCCTTCTCAGGCAAGAAAGGGCCCTTCCTCTGTCAAGGCTCATTTAAGTGCCCCTGCAAGGTCTAGGATATGACTTTTCCTGTTATACTTATTGCCTCCTTGTATTTTAATTGTTTATTTCTTGTTTATGTCTGATCCTCTAGACTGTAAGCAATCTGTGCCCTGTTCATCTGCAATGCACAGCACCCAACATGTTATTCAAGTCCTACATTTTCAATAAAGTTTTATTTCTGACTCTCCAGCTTTCTTTTCATATTTATTCAATGACAATTCATGTTATAGCTTCATTGTTAAATGATTTTAAAAAGTACTAACAGATATATTAAAGATTCAACTGCATGTGAAATATAAAATCTACTAGAAGCTTATTCAGTTTTGGCAAAAATTTGAACATTATCTGATTATGGGAACATCAAAACGAAGTTATAATTTGCTAAAGATATTTATATGCTGCTAAAAACAAATCTTTCAAAGTCTTTGATTATTTCCAGGTTATGCTATTTCTTTTGTGGCTTTTTTTTCTCTTTGGCAAGATTTTTTTTTCTATTGAGCATAAAATGTAGTGACTATTAACTTGATTATATGCTGCAAATGATAAAGCTAAAAAGAGACTTTAAAGAGTTATTCTTCTGCTCTTGGATAACACTGCCCTTAAAACTTCCCAAAAGTAAATCTGTTTAATTTAAGAACCTTAGAATGTATGTTTTAGGAACAATATAACATGAACATTAATTATATCTAATACTTATGTGAAGATAGAATGCAATTCATTCAAAAATTTTATTTTAGCAATGAGTAATACTGCTTAACATTATAAAACAGTACAGTGCATTTTATTGTAGACCCCTGAATAACTTCTTTTAAATACTGAAATATTCATGTATACATTCAAATAGCAAAGATAAAATATCGGTCACATTTTTCCATTTGGGAAACTTTAGAGTTTCTTTGAGAAACATGATAAAAATCTCAGTTTAACAAATAGTGTAAGTTTGTAGTTCATTCCCTGCTCTGTGACTTTTCCTGTTTAGTTTTTAGCTTACTTGGTTACATAACCATTGCTTTTGCTTAAAGGTCAGCCAAAAGTAAAGTTATATCTTGCTGGAGGTGAGATGTAAACAATGTCTGATCTTGCCCTGCCATTTTTCTTAAATCTTCCACAGAGCTGGGTGAAATTGTGCCAGTATTCATAAAAGAAGATTATGTTTTAGAATCTGTATTGTATTATTCAATAAATATTTCAAGGTGTCTGCAAACAGGGATTAATGGGTATTATATTTCAGGAAACCAGAAAGGTATCAACCTGAAGAATTAAATAAAACACTCATGTTTGATGCTCATATAAACTGTAACTTAAAATAAAATGTGTGTAAACTTCCTTTTCCTTTTGTTTCATTTTTCTGTCACAAGATAATACAGACTAAAGTGAAATGAGACCAAAATGAAACGAGATTTTAAAAAAAAAATCTAAATTTGACCTTCACTCTGAAAAGTAATACCGCTCTTCAGTCATCATTGTTATTATGGCGCCTTCATGCAGTTAAAATATCTGGATGAAAAAAAACCATGATTCAGATTCTCAGTGGCACACTGCACTTCAGTCCAATTAAAGGCATCTGGACACGGAAAGACAGTACCATAAAGTTTTTCAACTGAAATTAGGGGTGAGGTATGTATTAAAACTTTGAATCGTATTAAAAATGATTGGGTTCTATGGAAATTTCTTATTTTTAAAAAAATATTCTGTGTCATTACTGTGTATATTGTTAAATCTTCATTCAATACTTAAGAGAATCATTAGTGATCTAAAATGGATATTTTATCTGCTGTATAACTCCTAAAAAGAGTCAAGGTAAACGCCCCATCCCTGTGTTTCTCCTCTAAAGATAATTCTGTAAATAGGGCAGCTACTGCTGCCTAGAACATCCTTTAATCATTTAAGATGTGTGTTATCCTGGTATTAATTAAATTCACTTTTAATTTTAAATTAAAAAAAAATTAAAGGTTAGTTCCCCTCTCCTTCAGTTGTAACCTAGACCTTGAGCAGAGTAAAAATAAAGTATGACCTAATAAATCTTCTCAATGTTATTTTCATTGTTTGTGTTTTTTTTCCTTCTAAGAAAAGTCATATTTTTTTTAATGATCCAGGTCACATTCTAGGCTAGAGTTAAGAACTTCAGGGAGGGCTGCGTCCTAACTAATTCTCCTTTTTGTATTTCTTTTTTTTTTCTTTTTTGGATCTCCAAGTAATTTTTTATTGACTTAGTTGACATAAAACTTCATATTAGTTTCAAATGTACAACATAATGATTCCATGTGTGTATATGTTGTGAAGTGATCACAACATCATATCTAGTTAACATCCATCCAAGTGATATTTATGCACATTAAAACTCGAGAAGCAAGGCTTAGATAAGTGACTTTCAGCCCAGGCTTCCAGTTAAGATCTCATGTGCCTAGTCACTCAATGGTGTCTGACTCTGCAACCCCGCAGACTGTAGCCTCCAGGCTCCTCTGTCCATGGAATTCCTAGGCAAGAATACTGGAGTGGGTTGCCATTTCCTCCTCCAGGGGATCTTCCCTAGGATATCATATAGTTTAAGAACTGTTGTCACCTGTGCCCTCCCCCACAGATTCTGTTCATTTGTCTGGGTAGGAACACCAGTGTTGCTTAAATTAAGTCCTCCAGGTGATTCTAAGGTGAGGCCAGAGTTAAGGGTGAGAGGTCACAAGTATATTAGGAGAGTTGAGCCTGTGGTCCAAGGCAAGATAACAGACTTTGCTTTATGTGGGTCTGGTAGGGGCAGGTCTGTGCCGCCTGCATTATCTGGGCTGTAATAGAATTTGGGGGTGTCTGTGGGAGAAGAGGGTCCCTGAAGGAAGAAAAGAAGAAACAAAGTTTATTCTTCATGTAGGAGCTCAGTGTTCCTCAGTCTCTTCTGAGACAACAAAAAGGGTGTTTCAAGTCTCCCCTGCCTGTGAGTGTGAGACCAACACAGGGTCTCAACATTCTCAAGATGCGTTTGTGACTTCACCTTATCTCACCTGAGAAAGAAACCCAGTGGAGGAAAAGGAAGAAATGGACGTTTCTCAGGTAAATGTCATGTCCTGGGTCAGGGGCAGGTTCTCTTTTCCTCCTGAAGTGCTGTGGTCCTAGAAGATGCGAATGTTTACTTCCGTTTTCCCTGTTGGTAACAAGTTTGTTTTCAATTACTGTTTTTCTTTCTCTCTTTTTCTGACAGTCATGTGCTCTTAGAACACGTCTCCCCTTTATGCTAGAGCCTTCTCTCCGTTTTCTCTGTTCAAACTTCTGACATGTTTTGAGCAATTCTCACTACT